>NC_135772.1:12734761-13034761 GCF_028453695.1 Augochlora pura | reverse complement strand
TACTACTTATTTAAAAAGCCTGTCGGGCGAATCATAATCGTAGTTACTGCTCCTGTTACTTTTTATGTAACATAAAAATTGTCCACGTTAATCGCAAGCTACGGAAACTGTATAAACATTTATTTGTCGGATTTGTCATTTCAACGAGACTAGATTGCGGATGATTGTGCGAAAGAAAAATGGTATAAATTAATTTTAAAAAATATATAAATGGGGTGAGTGATATCTTTCTCTTGAACAATTGCAACCATGAAAGTGATTTTCTTTTCAAAAATAGCATTGTTCAAATTTATAAAAGAGTACAATAATCGCTTGAGCCCCCGTTTTTGGATGTACAAATTTGCGGCTTTGTCTACAGTTGTTATCGAAAAACGGTGACCAATGAGAGGCGGGATCAACCAGCGGGCGCCGAGTCAATGAACCGGGTTTCATCCGCTTGTTGGCTTGGCCGCTTTGTGTCAGCCGAGCTCGCCTCTCATTGGTCACTATTTTTTCCCAAAAACTCGTAAACAAAGCCGCGGACTCCGCTTGCGCCATGGAAAAAGTTTGAGTAACTTTTGGGACACCCTGTATTCTTTTGCTCGTTACAATCGTGATAATATTGTTAAACATTATTCAGCAAGCCGCAGCAAAGAAGCCAAATATTTTAGCACTTAATAATAATTCGTAATAATTCGTAAATATTCTCAGCGAGATTGCCTTATTTACAATTTTATTTAAAGTAAACACATTTTAACACGGTATTAACATTTATGTCACCCGAGTATTACGTAACTTTATTAAAATGGAAGCAACCGAGTCGTTCGAAAAAAGAACTGTTACGCAAGTAAACACGTAAAACTTTCAGCAACGTGGCCTATATACTTTTTGCCGCGAACTGTTGCAACCGAAGCGTTAAGTAAATAACCGGTAACACGGATTTTCCGGTCGAAATTTTCTTGCAAATTAATCAATTTCACACTGCGCCCGAGAGGCTAACATCCGGACTGAATTATTTTTATTATTCGTGCACGACAGAAGAAACCAGCCTCCATCCTCTCTCTGCCACATTTGTCTCTCTCTCTCTCTCTCTCTCTCTCTCTCTCTCTCTCTCTCTCTCTGTTTCCTTTTTCTTCTTTCTCTTTCGGAAACTTCTTTCCGCAGTTTCTTGTTTTTGAGTCCGCGCCGCGGGTCTGTTTCGTCGTTTGTTTTCTTCACTTTCCTGTCCTCGGCGCTATTAGTCATCCCCACTTTCCGAACGTTTTTCCATTAAAAACTTACGTATGTATAATATCCGGTCTCGTCAGCACACATACCCTTGTCATCCGGACCTCCGGCGTCATGCTCCAACAGATTTCGCACACCTCTTCGTGCGATTACAAGATTGACAGCGTAAGTTTTTAATTGAAGCCAGCTCGGACGATTTAATAGGACGAAACAGCTTAATGACACGAGAATTCTATAGGCGATTCGAATGACACGGCGAAACCGCCATTACCATTTCCCATCTTTTTTTCAGGAGAATAGCCGGCCGAACGATTATCTTAATAATTGTCGTTCGCGGCCGTGTATTCCAAGATTGATCATTGGCAATCATTGGCATCCAGTTTCCGTCGAGTGATCCGCTTGCTCGCCGCTGCCGGGCGACTTCCTGCATACATGAATGAACAATTTTCTGAGAAATTAAAGCAGGCCATCGATCTTTTCCCCCTTGCTGGAATCCCGGCAATCTTCTGTAATTATTTTGGCGTCATTAAACCGGGAGTCCGAAGGTGTCGAGGGATTTAAGGTCAACCCGACAGAGGATTGCCTTGTGCGCGGACAAAGCAAAGCGTCGCACGTACCTGAAGTCGTTCTTGCTTTTATAATAAAATAGCACGAAACATCTGAAATACAGTCGGCGTAAAATATACTGTACACTGTACGTAAAATATACTCGTACACTGAACATCGGATTTTTGACGAATTGTCGATATTCGAACCTTTATCATTTCCGTAACAGCGTGCCGCGCGACAACGAATACTGGATTCATTTTAAAGCTTGGAACTCCTGCTTACGTTGTTCGGCGTCCTTTTCCCGTAATCTGTTTTTCCATATCGTGACGGATGGAAAATTGAAGGCATGCATTCTCTCGAACATTTTACAGATTGGAACGTCTGTAAATGCACTGGAAAATTTTATTCGCTGCTGAACCTAAGGCAGATTTCAAAATTAACTCTTCGCCCTCGAATCGATCTTAACTGGAAATCTGAAATAATTTTTCTCGCTTCTAATACTTCCCTTTTATATAACAAAATTCATTCTATGCGTATGAAATTGAGTCTCGTGACTCATGTAACAATTACACTTTCAACAAATTTTTCAATCTAAGCTTTGGTGATATCAATGAGAATTATTTTGGAACGTGTTGCAACAATTTTAATGGCGCCGCACAGCAAAGAGTTAAAGCCTTCTCTTTTTAAACATTGATGTACAATTTTTTTGAAGTCATTTATCGAGCTTCAAATGAAAGGTATACATCTTACTTCGTCTTCCGTTCGTCGTTTCTGTTTCATGAAATGACTGAAAAAAATTGCACACAACATTGTGAAAGATTGTTGTAAAAATTTGTCAACGTTTCAATTTGTAACATTTTCGAGTAAACCAATTTTCCGCTTGTTATAAATTGTTGAAGCACGATGGGAAGAACTGGTGGATAAACTGCGAAGGTAAAAGCTTCTAGTTTTTTTTTTTTGACGAAATTATAACAGTTTAAAAATGTCGACGCTGTGTCAAAAATATGAAATTCAGTGCTCGAATATGTTTTACGCTGATCGTATTTTCGCGGGTCAACGATTTACAAATTGTCGTGAAAATATTAAATGTTTACGTAGATTTTGTATTCTGTAACCAAACGAGAATCGTGCACGGAAAAATGTACGTTGTAAAAAGAAAATACCGAAATCACTGTGTTACATGTTTCATGTAAAATCATGATTTATTATTAATTGAAAAAGCAGTTAAAATACCTAATTGATTGCAAGCATTGAGAAGTCGTGTTGGCGGTAAAATTTAACGGTTAATAACATTAATATCGGAAGCATACAATCGGTTTATCAGCAGCAGTGGTCGCAAAAAAGAATAATTACAGCAGTTACGTTCGAATAAATGAATTCGGTGAAAAGAAATATTGATTCGGTGTCGAGCTATTGAGATTGAAATGCAACTACGTTCTGGCATCAATAATTGTACCGTCGCTGCAAAACGTAAACGTGGAATAGAGACTGAATTCTTTTCATTTCAAGCACATTATTAACGATAAAGCAGCTCTCGAGATTACAGCTTCGTAGGAAATCTTAAGGCAAGGATTTAAATTGGTTACCTCGTGATGGAAGTGCCAGTAGGAAGTAATGTAAGTGGACATGTTTAATAGGGTGCGATGGATAAAAAAAAATGTAGAGAGGGTTGAATTTTAATCCACTCCAGTCTTCAAAGACTATTTCAAGTGTTCGATAAAATAATGTTTCAAATATCAAATGCTGAATATCTTATTTTATTCTCAATTGCGTGATTTGCTTCGAAAATTATTTGTTCGTGATAATTAATTTATAAAGTAGCATTTGACCTGTACTTTTTAGCTTTAATTATTATTTTCAAAATCGTAATCACGATAAAATTATAAATAATTTATTTCATTTTGAATCACTTGATGCTTTGAAAATTTGTTCTTTGTAATAATTAATTTATAAAATTGCATTTAAATGTTACTTTTTAACTTTTATTATTATTGTCAAAATCGCAATTTCCAATATTTGTATACTATATACGGTTTCAGGAATTTCGCGAGGTTCTTGTTTCTCTCCGAAATTGATTGTCGTTTATCTTCACTGAAACATGACTAAACAGAGAATACATCCCACTACGTGTTCAATTAATACGTCCCTAATGACACCAGCCAGCTGAACAACGCTTGAGATTAAGACAGGAATGAATAGTCAAATCAAATAACCATTTATTCATATCTAACAACAAGAATGTTTTAGAGCTAATGATATGGCCGCCGAGTAATTCCAGCAAATGCGTTTGACTTATATGGTTTCAACCGCGTCTCATTTATTTCCATTGTTCCGTTCATTTTTATTTGTCTACTAATTCCTCCTTTATTCTCGTTCGCTTTCGCCGCTGATTTCTTTCAGATGTCAAATCAACCGCAAAGTTGAGGGCTCGCAGTACACGTCCAATTGTTGCATCCGACGGTGTAGAAGAGTCTTCTTCTCCTTTAAGACATGGAAATGCAAGTCGGAAAAATTATTTTCTCGATAGAAGGCGGAATTCAGAAAATACGGGCGCACAGAAATATCTGTTTATATAGAAAAGTACACGAGGCAGAAACAGACTCTCCTTCTGCATCGCATTCCTTTATACCTTCGTATAAATATACACACGTCGGTCCCCGGAGCTTGTCACGCATATTCGCAGACGTATTCCTGATAACTGCATCAGTATTATTACCTGACACCATTGCCGGCGTGTAGAATTTCCAGACGAAATGTTTCAAATAATCTTGGAAATATTAAATGCTGCGCGAGTCGGAGAAAATAATATTTCAACGCGAAATACAATTTCGTACAATAACGCAATTTGATTTAGTAACACGGACCTTAGGATACCGATTGTGCATGGAGCGTACAACATGTGCAATAGCACTGTGCATGATTTACACGAATACCTAAAATATTTGTGTCAAGGCACGCGCGTTTATACGGAGTCTGCGTTAGAGAGCGAGAAATCATTCTCGATATGGTCAATTCATTTCGATCCCAAATAAAATATTTTATTTTTGATATCTACGATATGAAACAAAACGAACAAGTAACGCACGAGTTACTGTATGAAATAATATTTTACTCGACGCTGTTGGACACGTTCCGCGGCTTTCCACGTCTTTCCTTTTCGAGTTCTACGATTCTTTTATCGTTGTTCAAACGTTCACCGCAAGAAACCTTGTACCTCCGCTCCGCTCAATAAATCCCATAACCATCTTTTATCGGAGATTATACTCCAATTTCCCTTCCGAAGGGAACGGGGAATTCGAAAACGAAATGTAATGGGACTGTGATGGACGACGAAAAGATGACGAATACCGCATAGGTGATCGTCCTTACGTTTTGTTTAATGTCACTGCGATCGTTACGAAAGGATTAATAGTATCGATGCGACACCGTTTACAATTATTATCGGAAACACGACGGGGCAAACAAATGATCGTCTGATAGAACTGTTGTAAGAAAAATGTGTATTATTAGACCCCGCGGCTATAAATTGCAATCGAAATAAGAGATACGACGCGTGGGCTGAATTAGGTGTTGATTGAGCTGACTTAGGAGACACCGTAGGTCATCGATTATACGAACTAACAGGGAGACAATTTGTTCCGTTGGACAGCTTTTCAAGTAACCGGTCTCTGAAGAGTTATAAATATTTCATGCACGGGCTGGAAATAAATTAATTTCGTGAAACAGAAATCTATCGCGCGAGTGACGTATCAAAATTAAATTAAAAGTAGATCTATTCAGAATTCGGTATTATCCGTATTGTTTCGAATAAATATTTATCTAAAATGCGAAATATCGACCAAACAAAAAACAGGAAAAGAATTTTTGTAGTGCGAAATGTCACCTTTCCAACGAGCATAAATCTGAAATTGTTTGTTCGATACTTTAACAGATGTCGATCACTACAGCCGTCTACGGAAAAAATAATGGATTTCTTTTTCCCCAACGTAGTATATATTAAAATTATATTGCGCGAGTCTAAAACACGATTAAAATATCAAATTTATTATGAAATCAATTTAGCGAAAATTTACTTATTCGCAGTTCCAGAAACTTCGCAAGGGAGGACAAAAGAGTAATAACGTCGTATCAAATTTATCGATCCGGCCGTAGATAACAGGGGAACGTCTCTGTTTTTCGTTTTGAACGGTTCACCCCGTACGCGTAAGTACAGGGGAAACGAAAGGGAATGGAAAGCAGCGGAAGGGCGAATAAGAAAGGAAGACGGGCCCCGCGGAAGATCGAATTGAATTACCGTGGAGGGCGAGAAAGGCGGTTTCACTTTTCCCTCGATTGGCTACGAGGATTGAATCATGGAAGCTCGAGACTTCCTGGACGGATCGAATCTCATTTAGATTTCTACCGTGAGATACTAGACGTCGGTTCCGAGCTTCTCGAGCTCTATGGCACGCGAACAGCATTCCTGTCTGCGCCGTAATCGTCTGCGATTTATACAATGCTGTCCAGTCCAGCTCTCCGAGGCACCCGGACTAGTTTGTCTCTTCCAGATAGTCTGGCGAGCGAGCGCTGATTTTTTGAAATATTCGGCATTTTATCGGGATTCCGTTCGAGATTCTGTTTTGTTAGCTGCCCCGTCGTTCGATCGCCTGTACCGGATTAATAATCGCGATATCCTGTTAACGCGCGTGTTCGGCGTTTCTTGTTCCGTCTCTTTTAATCACGTTTGTACAGCATACTCGCCGCCGGTTCTCTCTTTCCGCTCAATTACGGAATTTCTGTTCTTTACGCGTGCCCTTGTAGGTCGAAGCAATACGAGACGGTCAATAATAGGAATTTTTGTTATAGCTGCCCTCTGAGTGTTACAGTCAAGTTTCCAAGTTGTGCCGAGTTGTTAATAACTGGCTCAATCAGAAGTTTTGATACTTTCGCGTCGATAGTCCTTTTTCTATTTATTCTCTTCCTAGAATTTACTCCGAGAAAATTGCGCTTACATTGTTCGTTTGATAACACTTTATTTTGCCTATTTATTTGAGCGAAGGTTCCCGAAAATATCGATTAAATACTTAACTTTTATTTTCAAGTTATATTTTCACCAAAAGAATCGTTAATACTAATTATATCAACGTAGAGATAAAAATGGGAACAATAAGATATGCAATTATTAACTATGAACCTTGAAACTAATGAAAGGTTTAATTTTGATTTCAAGAAAGAGATATTTTAATAATATACAAATGAAAATCAATCGTAAAGATTTGAATGGCTGCCATAAATGCACGAGAATATGTCCGTCGTCCAAAGGTTAAGAAATTACAATGTACGACGAGGTTCAATGGAAAAAGAGTATGCAGTTTCTGAAACTTTTCATAGACATGTAATACCGATGATACTATAGGGCAATCCATCAGCTGATTGATAAGTTACTGTACAAAGAGCTATAGTCCGCCATTGTGCAAGAGTCAATAACCCGAAGCGAGATAATAACGAATAATAACGTTTACAATAACTCGACATAGGTGTACAAAATTAAGAAGGAAAACAGTGAAACTGTGCAGAAGTTCAGACCTTTACGCATTAGTTTGTTTTACAAATTGAATAACATAGGTTCGCAACTCATTTTGCTTCTTTCGACTGACGTGATAAAATCATCAATTCATAAATTCAATAAATAGTGAAACTTTGACGATGAGTAAAAAGTTTGTCTAAATCTAATTGGAAAATACATAAATTTCAATTTTATAAAAAGTATAAAAATAATTCACAGTTAAAGATTGTTTCCTTTAAAGGGAACTGTCGTTGTTGCAAGATTTAACAATTGTTTATCCAAGAAATAAATATTACAAAGAAGTAATATTTCTCGAGGATCAATTTTACTTCATCAAAGCTAATTTAGGCAGCCACAAAAGTTAGGTGAGTGTACGATTATTTCGAAGCTGTGATAAACGATAAGAACGGAGCGTAGAAATACATTCTATTGTTTAACATGGTAATATTTACACTGCAGCAAGCAAAGCATTGCGTATATTTCCACATAGCCATGCTGTCAAACTCAAAGATACGTAATAGTACATCTTCCCCCGAATTACTCATCTGAAACGAGAAACGTCTGAAAATTGAGCTATTATTGCAGCTCCTTAACCAAAGAAAGCAATTTTCCTCGGATCGAAACTCTTGCAGCTTTTATTGCAGACCCGACGTAAACGTGCTCTGATACATAAATACACGATCCTCTAGAATTTGCATACTTTTAGTTTTTCCTTTACCACAAAGAAGCGGAATTTCTTTTCCTATATTTTCCCAGCAGATCGTAGAAGAGTACTACTTTGAATAACAATCTTTCTAATATATTCTGATAAAAATTAAAAGTTAAAAGACGATATTCTTCCTATTTTCATCGAGTGAAGCATAATGGTGGTCTGTGAACCAAATTGATCAAACCGTCGATCGAATTAGTTCGATTTTATTGGACCTTCTGGGTTTGATTTTCGACTCTAAACGTGTTCATGTTGAATCATCGTAAATCCGTAGTACACGTTCCATCCGCAAAATCCCCACTTTAAAGAGCAACAAACGCGTTATCGTTCGTTACAAAGGAGCACGCTGGCTGTGAATAATCCGAGGAAGTGGGCATTACTCGGGTTACGCACAATCAGGCCGCGGGGTAGGACAAAAACAAATGCGACTGCGAAACAAATCTGTGCACGTGCCTCCGCGAGAACGTATCCCTGGATTCATTCGATTAGCGGCGTATCGATTAGTATTCGAATGAAATACCGATGCGGTAGTTCCCCTGCCCCTGGCTCATCGCGACGCCTCGGTCGTGCCCAAAAACGGTATACAAAAATAGACCCGACGTACAATGTGTTTTCACGGCCTAACTTTTTGGAACGCTAACTCCCAATTACATTTGCCATGTCATCCGCAACGGTATCGACACAGCGGAGAAATAGTAGATTACCGTCGCGAGCACCGACTGCTCTCTAAGCCAGCCTGTTTCACGCTTTGTCGGAAACGGCACGGTGCGCAAACATATTTAATCACATGTGTATATGTTCTAATAACTGCGATCAAAAGGTTCGAATTCGCCTGCTCGATTTCATTCTGGATGAAGTATTATGAGTCGAGGGTAACACGTGAGCGGAATGTAACTCCATCGACGCAATCGATGTCCTATGAATGGTATCAAAATTCGCCCAATTACCCGCACGGCATTGATGTCTGATAGGTGGCTGATATCGAACGTGTTTCTGAAAAAAAGCTAATCTCCGGAACGTTTTTCTCGAAAACTGAAACTTTATCCGAAAAATATTTTCATACTTTTAAAGGTCGTATATTACCGACTGTACTTTTTAACTGTTTCAGTTTGCTAAAATATTATTTAATTTACTGTATAAGAAGTAACGAAATTCCACGTGGCTAGAATAGCCATTAGATAATGTGCTAAAACTAATGAACACTGGTATTTCAGTGATATAATACATTTCATTTAAAATAACAATTGATAATGCAACAGTGATCTTAGCGCAATCTTTCGCAACTCATAAATTTACTCACCGTCAAATTAAGCTATCTAGTCGTGCAAGAAAGCAGATAAATCACCTTCACAGGGCGCAATTAGCACAGTCGATTGGCTCGGCAGAAGTGAAAGATCGAGTAAAAGGATCCGTAAAAGGACCGCGTCATGAAGAAGCTCCTATCAGAGTTACTATGCACGAAACAACTGCCAGCTGCTTGTCTTGTCTATGAATATAATATATAATAGTTCACGGGAATTTTGTTCGTGAAATCCGCTACCTGTTCCCATCAGTTCTCTGAACAGATTGGAGGATCGGTACCGTATGCATTTCCACGGAAATAAAAAGGTCATGATGGCTACTGAGAACTCGCCAGACTTTGCACATATTCCACGGTAATCCAGATTCATCGGAAGCAGTCCGAGCGGTCCGCCAGATTCCACCGAAATTTGAAAGCAAACATCAGCTTCATTAGACGCCATTGGGGATCCAACGCTCGCCGATATTACGAGGACCATCACCTCCATCAGACACCCATTTCACCGCTTTCCGCAGACGCGTGTTCCTTTTGTCCCCCAAAGGAGCAGACGATCACACAAATGTACCGTCTGAAAGTATTGCTATATGTCTGCTATCAAAAAGAAACCGGATTCCATCAATATCCTGTGATGCCATCGTGCGCTATTACCGATACTATCGATTCACGTGCACCATAAATGCGCAACATCCTTAGTTTAGATGTTACCGTACCTGTCGCTTATTTTTAACCCTTTCCCGTGCCATTTAGCTCGACGAAACTCGGGCCCGACCAATTTTACGCGTACTGGAGTTGAGAAAGTAAACTCTAATGCTTTTACGTTTATAGATGCCTTATTCGCTTTGCAACTGGCATAAACACGTCACTATCAGAAGATTCGTCATCACGGCCTTCACTAAACACTTTTGTACCTTGCATTTTTAAGGGGTTTCTTAAATTTTAATAATTGAACTGCTTCGTAACAGCAACGATAAGAATCGTGACTAACTGTTCTCAGGTACTGAGAGGAACTAACATTCAGTCACGAGCGTAACGGGCAAAAAAACAGACAGCGAGCTCGGCTTGTTATGTTTACGTTTGGCCCAAGTATGTATCTGTCGCGACTCAGACTCGCCATATTTATGTTTGGCCCAAGTATCTGGTCGCGAGTCTGACTCGCGATATTTATGTTTGGACCAAGTATCTGTTCGTGAGTCTGACTCGCGATATTCATGTTTGGGCAAAAATCTTCATCGCGAGTCAGACTCGCTAAAGTACGGGAAGGGGTTAATGCTGATAACAAATTTCCGCTGATTTTGATACATCGGAGAGAACATCGTTGAGAAGGAATTTGTTATAAACCATCCAGAATTTGTAGGTCGGTAAGACAATTGGCTTAGGCCTCGAAAGTCTGCGAGATGTCGGATCTATTCTCGTACCTCGTCTGCGGTTCAACGCATTCCTTATCGATCGAGTTGCGAGGCTAATTTTGTGCAAGTCACCGAATGATTGGCTCGCAAAGAGGAATAAAAAGGAGATCATGAGAGGCAGAAAGAGTAACCATAGGCTGTGGATAGTTTCGGTGTGACGGTGGCTTAAAAAGCCGCCGCCTCGCCGTTGATTAATAATCCCATGGGCGCAAGCTGCCTTCGCACGCTGCGCCCGTCCCTTTTCTTCACCTTTGTCCTTCTTCATCACCCTTGTCGCTCCCCCATCTTTTACTCCGGCTCTCCTCGTCCCGTCTTTTTCCAATTCTTTCTCTTTACCACCATGTCGCTGTCTTCTCTCTTCTCTTCTTCTCTCTTTATATCTTTCACTTTTTTCTCCCTTTTCACTTCTCTCTTTTTCACCTTTCGCTCTTCCCTCTTTCTTTCTCTGTTTCTCACTTCGGCTCTCGCTTTCCTTCTCGCCATTATCTCTTTCACTCTTTTACTCTCACCTCTACCTCCCTTTTTCTTTTTCTTTCTTTGTCTCTTTCCTCCTGTCATTCACTTTTCCTGCCTATCTTGTTTCCTCTCCTTCTCTCCTTTTTTATTTCGGTCTCTCACTCTTCCTTTCTCACACTTCTTCTTCCTGCCCCCTCTTCGCATACACGCATGTAGAGTTACACCGTGTCTCGTAATTACAAAAGCACCCCAAAATCCTCAACTTTTTACATTGCGGTTAACGCATTATAGTCTGGTAATATAAAAATGTATTTTTTGGATTTTACACTCTGTGCATTAAAAGCCGGCGATTTATTTTTTGTAATAATGTATTATGAAGCAAAGTGCATACTTGCATCGTAATCACAACGAAAATGCCTAATAAAATAATGCGTAATAAAGTAATCAAATAACTACGTAGTCACAATTTAATTGTGAAATAACTACCGTACAATATACTGTTAAAATGTGTCTGTTACGAGCAGAAGCTTCCACGCGGACAGCCGGGATCGTATATTTCTCTGGAATGGAGTAAATTTTATACGATAAGAAAAGAGAGAAATAGAGTGATATCAATTATTTCTTGTTTCGTAACTATAGAATCAACAGAATAGATTTTTCCATTCGACTTTTCCATCGAATCGACTTTTATTTCCAACGAATTCAAATATTCGATCTGGTGCATTTCCAATTAGACGTCGTTAAAACGAAACTTGCGAAAAACAACCACTACGGGCTTGGTTCTATATGTATAAATCACTAACGAGTTGTGTTTCGCGAAACGCGTTTTGTAAAAGGATACATTGTTCCTAAACCCTTTGCCCTCCTATGCCGAGTATAACTCGACATTAGTTTTTATCTCAGGAGCTCCATTGTCGAGTTCCACTGGACATTATTTCATGTCCAAATAAATATATTTTTATGAAACTTGCGAAAGAAAAGCAGGATTGCATCCTGGAAATTGTTTCAAAAGATATCATACTCTTGAAAATTTCAAAATATGACAATAGTGTAAATGGAACCGGTGTTCAAGTGAATTTGTTTCAGCCTTTATTTATTTAAATTACCTCATTTTTTTAGTTAAAATAAATATCAAATAAAATACTTAAAAGCGTTGGGAGCTGCTGGTAACGAAATTGAAATAAAATTCGGAACGCAAAGGGTTCATGCGACGTCGACCATGCAATAATTCATTAATTATTGCATCAACTCCTGCGTGTAAAAATTGCAACATTTTTGGTAATTTTATGATTAGGAGACGCAATGCATTCACTGTACATTTGTTGTCTCGCTTCAGCGTGTTTTCCCTTCCTCATTCGTCTCCTTCATTCGATTCCTCTCGTTTCTCGTTCACAGCTTCTTTCCTCATCTCCGCGCGACGCGCAGCGTACATTGTGTACGTATCCGTATGTTTGCTCGCTTCCACTTGTCAGGATTCTGTTCAAAGGCACCGAGCGGAAATCATCAAGAATGATCAGTTAATTACACGGAACGTCATTAATTATGACGGAAAAGTGCGACCGGCTCAGGTTTATCGACGCGCTACTTTAATGCATTCGTTTTAGCGCTTTAGGCGTCGGCTAAATTAAATTCCATCGTTCGCGGAACTTGCTAGGCTTCTTTATCAAATGAAATAGTTTCGCCGTGTAAACGCGAGCGTTATTAAACGATATTAAACTGTCGCAACAGTGTGCATGTTTAACTTTCCTGACCGTCCAATGCTTTAGCTGTTTCAATGACGTGTTTGTAATTAACATAGAACCTACCACGGTTATTGTGATCAGTCTTCAATTTTACGATACTATTACCAATTCTATGGATTTCTTCTCGGGAAATGATTGAATAAATTACATTGTTGGAGCTAGTTTTATAATCAAAATTTCACAGAATTGAAATGAATTTTTACTTAATTTACCGACCGTAAAATTTATTCAACCGTAAATATTTCTGTTACTATAGGATAATTAAATTTACTTGCATTTTTATGTTTTCATAATATTAGCGTTAAACAATATTAATTTTATTTTCATTTCAGCTATTTTATTTATTTAAATTTATTTTATCTATTTTATCAATCGCAAAAGGTATCTAATATTTAAAAAATTATACTACTTTTATTCTTTTATATTTGTAATTACGTTTTGTCAGTGAAACATTTGTTTATATAAAGTACCACCTACAGAAGGATTAAATAAAACGCAATGAAAAGTTCAGTGAAATTTGTAAAAAAAATCTATTTTTATCGAAGGAAATTGAATACCGATTAACAGTTTTTTCAACGAAGGGACAAAATGAATTATGCGACTCGCAAGCATAAACTAGAAACATCCTTAATTTTCAATCATGTTATGTTCTCATACAAGGCGTAAAACCTATTATTTCCCGGTCTCAATGAAACTACGCGCTCGTTAGAACATTTATGGCACTTATTACGAGAGGTTAGAAATGTGGAGTATAACATTTTATTAACATAATTGAATATGAATTGTTCGATACAGGATGTGGCGTAAGGCGGTAGCGTGTTTCATTCGGGATATTAAAACGATGAAGTTATTATTTCCGAGATTAATATCTGTGTATACGCGATGAATGTTCCTTGCGCAGGCTATTTAAAAGTACCAAAGCGTAACCGCGTTGTTTCATAAATCTCAATTTCACCAAAGCAGAAAACATCCGCTGCGAGGAGCTTACAAATCTCTGTTGCAACGTGTTTTTAGTGTCACGTACAGAAGTAAATACGTATTAGTCACAAAATGCATTTCGGGAACATTAAATGCATAGCTTAACACTGTCACTGGCGACTACAAATTGTTAAGATTAATCTGTTTCTTCGGTTAACGTAGTGTTTTCTGTATATATATTATAACAATGCAAATCTGTATGGAGTAGAACAATTTTATTTCAACAAAATGAAAGACAAATAATAACTTAGCTATCTGTAATTATTAAATTGCAGATTTTTACGTAAAATAGAAGTTGCTCCTATTTCTACAAATTTTAACGACATAAAAATAATAGAACAGTACCTATCTGTTATAAACGCATAAAATTCGCAGTATAGTAATCATCATCAGAACGTAGCATTATTGTTAAATCATTAACAACGTATTAAAACCATTAAAAGACGATACATTTTTATTATGCACGAAAATGCGTAATTTGTTCACAAAATCTCTGCCTATTATTCACAATATATTTTATGTATTATTCACGAGCTAATTAACACGTTGTTTATTTTCAGAGCAGACGCTCGAGTCTCTTTTTAAAAAATTGCAAATCTTTATCCGCGTTCATAATTAAATCAGGCGAACATTATATTTATAATTTTTCGCTTTTGTATTTATTTCGCGGTTCCCGGTGCTGCCGGAACGCGCGAACTTTTCACCGCCGTTAAAACGGGAAGCAGCAAATCGCGTTGATAACTTATTAACAGTTAATTAAGCCGGGCGTCCGTTAATTTGAAAAAACCCGGAAATTTCGCGGTTCTTCGCCGAGTCTATTTCCGCGCGAACTACTACCGGTTGTGTGAATTCAATGCGCTTATTGATCGCCGCGTTTCGAGAACGGCAGTAATATCTTACCAGCCGCGGTGATCTGATAACGCGCGCCGATTAACTGAATTAGTAACGAGTTATTTCTATCGAGTTATTCGCACCCTCTCGATCGGAATGTCGGGATAGCGAATCGGACGAGACTCCGCGATTTTTGCGGACGCGTCGGACAAAAGCGATGTAAATCAATCATATTCCGCGAAATGACCGTGCAAGTTAAATGCGCTGCTGGTCGCACGTGTTCCGCGTAATTTTTCGTATCGCAATAACGTGCGTGCGCGTATGATGTTACGATTGGACCTCGATTATGTTGCCCGCGAACGCTTGCAGTCCTGGTCGCCCAGAGTTTCGGTTACGCGTGTTTGAATTTCCAACTCCGAATAGACATTTCTAATAAACTACGTTCATTGAATATGCAGGATATATTGCATAACGCTGCACACGGTGTTGTACATACATTAACAATATAGAAACGATTATCGGGATTGACAGAGAGACGAGTCTGTTCTGATAAGTTAATTAAATGACGTGAATGATATTTCGAAAATGTTCATATTGAATTTTGGGCATCAATTATTGTGCCACTCTAATATCTCCATTGCCTTAGCAGAAACAAAAATATATATGAGGAAGAAATTGTTTAATTATCATTAATTCCACGCGTTCTTTCCTTTGCCATGCCCATCAGTTAAACCATAAAGCCTAGTGCATTATATTCCATTATATCTCATTAATTTATAACGCTTCTTCTTTGGTTCACATTTTTACAAAAATAACTTTATATTCCTTCTTTTTTCTATTCTCCTTTCCTTGCACTTTCATTTTTCTTTTCCTCCTTTCTCTTTTCAATTACTATAGTCATTACTCCGTCTTCCTGGGAAAAGTATCTTCCCAGCTCTTTCGCTCTATCCTTCCTTCAAGATCATTATTTCAATCTTCAAGACCATCGACATTTTCATTCATAATATCATTGGTACCGTTATATTGTTATAGCCGAGATTCGTAGTTACTTAATTGCATCGAACATTCTTTTCTCGCACACTCGCCACTAGTAGCACCATTGACTTGCCGGCACGTGCCAGCGGACTCGTATATCCTCGAGACTCGAGAGCACAGGTAGCTGGCCCGAGGTCGTTGAAAGGAGCAAACACGCTAGTTTCTTAGTGTACGCCATTTCACTGAGCCTTACCATTATGGGAACCAAATTCCCACGTAAGTGGTGTAAGAGGGTGAGTCTTAACGGGGTCTTAATGGGATCGGGTTGCATGGCGAGGTTAGTTTTTATTACAGAAGTAACATCCGCTTGCTTCCAGCGTTCTATCGTGACTTTATAGCGTTTTGAACGTCTGCCGATGAATTGCAATTTCTAATTTATTTATCAGCAGTTCAGTAACCAATAGATGTATGTATAAATGTATTTACTCTTCTCTTTGAAAAAGATTTACGCGGTGCAAACGCATCTTCCTCGTGGGACGATCGATAGATCAATACAGTTGTTTCCAATATAAGAAATAAATATTAGTACTTATATAGACGGCGGAATTTTTAAACAAAGTTATTTGGGGGGAATTATTTTTTCTAAAACAACATTGACATTTTTCTGTGATTTCTTTTGCCAAGAATAGGATCATTGTAAGATCCATGTAATCAAAATTAAAATGTAATAATATCGTATATTACTTATATAACAATATATATTATAATAACTTTACAGCTTAATAAATAAGAAAATTAAATTACCAGTGATTTTATATCCTTCTGAAAGGATAAAATTGGAGTAACTTTACCGCGTCGCGTAATAAATAAGCGCGTACAAACGCATCGTCGTTAAATTTAACGTTCCGACTGAACTTTTTTCCAAACATTCCCATCTTGTTCCTTGCACCCTGTTTATGGTTGGCAGAGTGCATTCCACTTTGTACTTTTGGAAAAACGCCAAAGCTTCGCCGGTCTCCTGATCGCCGTTTAAATCAATTACAAAATTAGCACGCTATCGCTACTTCAATTTCCCCACGAATGATTTCGGTGTGTACGCGCTCCTAGTAATAACACTAAAATAAATCGTGAATTACAAACACTATTTGCGAATTGAAAAAGAAAAGAAAATTGTACAGTATTGGAAAATACGTTGCGGTATTGTATTAGAAACGATGGCGGATCGATTTGATTTCTGAAACCGCCGGAATAATAAATCAACGTCATTTACCAAATTGGTAATTATACTGGACTAGCAATTAACTAAAACCACGGGCCTAACAATAAAATAAATCGCAAAGTACAAACACTATTTGCAAATTGAAAAAGAAAAGATAATTGTACAGTATTGGAAAATACGTTGCGGTATTGTATTAGAAACGATGGCGGATCGATTTGATTTCTGAAACCGCGGGAATAATAAATCAACGTCATTTACCAAATTGGTAATTATACCGGACTAGCAATTAACTAAAACCACGGGCCTAACGTAATCCCGTTGTATAAGACAATTCCATTAGCTTTAATTCGCAAATTCCACGCCGCAGCGATGCCCTACGATCTGTGATTCCAAGCCAATGGAATCCTTTTGAATTATACACGAAGGTGGAGGATACACGGTTTTCAAAGTGGCTCGAATAACGCATCTGATGGTATACTGATGGCATTGAAATATTAATCTAAGGTAAAGCACCAGCTATTCTGACTCCGACGAAATCGATCGGCTTGAGGACATTGCCGGAAACCGGTATAATGTGCCCGTTTCTGTCACCATTGGTTAATATAACTATATCCGTTTGTTCAGGAGTGATTAATTCTATCGTTCAATTGTTTTATTGTTCGACGTCATAATTAATACGGTTTAGTATATAATATCATTCATTGACGTACGCGCGGATACAGGTTGACATTATGGTGTATAAAGTGGAAAATGTTATTTCAAAATCTAGTTTAGTCAAAATGATTTTCAAATAAAACATATATATTTGTATTGACTGATTCTTAGTTGGTTATGTTGCATATTTTATGAAATGCAACGTATATCTTTTATGACGTGTGAAGACGCGATATGTAAATTATTCTAGCATTCTTTGCGCCAAATTTTAGAGGAAATTACAATTTATTTGTTCGCTTAAGAAAATTGATTTAAATACTTTCGCAGTATTACCGAGAATACCTTCAACCAGCAGTATAATAAACGAAATCGTAAACACTTCTAAATGTAGAGACTTGAAATTACGTTTCGATTTCTGTCTTCCTCTTCATTTATCGCTTTAAACTAGAAACGAAAATTATTGAATTTTTGGTGAACGGCGAATTTTCCTATTTTTAGATCATTTTGAGTCATTTTGTTAGCAAGAGATAGCAAAGCTGGACCTAGATAGCAAAGCTGGAAGCATTAAACGATCAATTAAAACTTGCGCATACAAAGTCGCGTGATGCAACATCCTGCGAATATTTGCATCAAAATTCACCCGAACCCTTCCACCTATCCAGAATCGGTTCATCCATTCTAGCGACGATCCAGTCGGGCGGATTTCGAAACTCGGTTCTGTAAAGACCGCGAAGGAATTGATTTTTCGAACGGCCGTCCGGACAAAAGTATCCCTTTAACCGGCACGACGGGAAGGAACGTATCCGGGATCCATTGAACCCCGTCGAATGGTTCTCCATGCAAGTAAACGAAGTCGGATATGTTCGCTAGCGAGGTGAAGACGCATGATTCGTTTCGATAGCTTTCAATCGGGCCGAACCAGTTTTCGTCGAACCGCTTCTTTTCGTTCACGGTACGTACGTGAGCGAGATTGCATCGTCCTCGAATTATACTCGTTACCGGGGGAGGGGGGGGGGGGGGGGGGAAAGAGCTCTAGAAACCGGAGGAAAGACATAGAAATTGAAGGGGGGTAGAGGGGAGGAGTAGCAAGTAAAAAACGAGCAAGGAAGGCGGATACTGAGGGACTGACGAACTGGAATTGACGCGAAGAGGGAAAAGGAGAATAATAGGAGTCTATGGGGGACAAAGGGTGAGCGAACACTCGATGAACCCGGAAGTTTCATAGAGCAGACATGACAGGTGGAGAGGTGCGCGAATCACACGATTAACCGGGCGAATTTTCTAAGCGTTCGCGGTATAATACCGGAAATGAGTTAATTAGCGGTCTAATTCGGACCGGTCGATCGATCACCTCTACGAATGTACCTTTCCTTGCGGTTCTATAGTCGGAGCGAACGTTTGTCTTTGTTGGGTCCTTTTCGTATCGTATGGAACGAGATGAAGTTAACATTCCTATTATAGAACGGTTTCCAAGCGGAAAATCGTTATCGATTTTATTTCGACTGGAAAATGTTGCTGTTGGATATTTCTGTTACTGTGCGGTAGATTTATATTTTTAGATAACGTAATGAAATTTGGAATGAATATTTAGTATGAATAAAAATGCGGGTATACGAGTTCCCATGTTCCATAAATCGTGGAAGGAAAAGAATTAAGTGTACTATCTTACTTAGAAACGCCCTTATTCGAATAAACATTTGTTTTTACAGTCAATTATTACGAAACAGTATCCACGCGAGTGAATTTACAAAGAAAATTGTCCAAAAATATTCACGTACCCTTTCATATGCTCTAGTTTTTATTATATCATTTCTGCTAATTTTTCAAGATGGAGTCGCAATCGAGCGATGTTTCATAATAGACTCGCCTGCTCGAATGAATACTAAATAATTTCATGTACTGAAATAAAACATCTTCTACTGAAGTAACTTCGAAATATACGTCGAGAATATACGACGGTAAAATGTCAAAGATCGCTTATAATACGAACAATGATTTTATCAAATGCAAACTTGCGGAGAAATTCCGCGGGTACGATAACAAGTCTCTTTTCAAAGTTCCCTATTTCGAGCCAGCTGCAAAGTTAAAACCAATAAACCCAGATTTACATCGCAGAAACTGTTTCCACTACAGCAGATTAAAGTCTCGGTAAATTGTTCTCCGCCATCCTTGTCACGACAGTAGCAGCAGCGAATGATAAATCTAAAACGCGTCATTTTGTCGCGTGCAGCAGCCAAGTGTTTTAAAGCGGTCCGATACGCGCGCGCGCGCGCGTAGGCGCGGTCTTGCGCTTGCATTGTCCATAAAAATTTCGAAGAATGAAAAGAACGGGAATGAAACATTTCTCGAAGATTGCGTGCCAGCCGTGTCAAACGAGATTTTATTTTTATTTTCCTGCCGTAGCCAAGGAGGATATTAAACATGCTGTATAGGAAACACGGCAAATCTTCTTTGGCTACTGTATCGGCTGCTCTTTACCGGCTCGCTTCGCGACGGATCTGCCAAAGAATATTTCGGAAAGGGATTTCGCGTGTATCTCTTGGATCAGTCGTCCCGCCAGACGTTGGAATCAAGAGAGAAAGAGAGAGAGAGAGAGATAGTAGTAATGAATGAGAACATGGCGCAGCCTTTGATGAATTAAATAGAAAATAAAGTACGAGGGTGGAAGGAGCGCGCGAAAGTAAGACAGATGTAAACGAAAGGGGGAAGAAATATTGGATAGAAGGCTGCTGCGTGAATGGACGGTATTGAGGATCGTCAAGAAGAACAGCTGCAAGGCGGTGCACGCGCAAAATGTTTCCCTCTTGATATACATCCTCGCCGGGTCTTTAGAATTTTTCAGTCTCTCCTCTTTTTCAAGTCGCGGTACTATCAACTCTAGGTTATTAACGATCATCGTCGCCGGTTATTCTGTTATGCATTTTTTTACAGTAACGCATTGCGCCGCGATTTCAGCCGCTTTCTTTTTCAACTTCTCCGCCGTTTCGAGTGCTCCTTTAGCCCTTTACAGTCCAAAACGTTTCCTACCTTTTACTTTTTATATCGTAACTTATTTCGTACACTTGTGAAATACTGCAATTATTATTCTTATATTCTTATACCGTCACGAGATTGTTGCATTTTTCGTGGACAGAACATAAATCGGTAAAATCAGTAACCGTCGGTGCAAAAGTCAATGTCCTCGAAGGATTAATAATAGAACCAATGGTATAACGAGGGAAAATAATCAATAAATTGGTTTATTTGGTCGTATCTTACAATAACTTCTAAAAATGTAGACAATTAATTGTTACGCTTATAAAGCGCGATCAATAATGACGGTCAATGTTTGTTACGATTGTAGCAAAATCACGTGGAAGGAATATTTTGTAATAATAATTTGCATCAAATAAAACGACGATGCAAATGTTGTCGTACCTTCTCCATTTCTGAAGTACAATAAAATGTGCATGGTTATTAAATTATACTCCTACAAGAAGTGTTAAAGTATTATGAAAACATATAATCGCTAGCAAGAACATTGCATTACTTACATGAACAAATATACATCCATCAACTTGTATAGAAAGAGAGGGATAGAAAGGACTAAAGAAGAGAACAAAACTAATCAAATTAGTTTTACAACTGCGAGCAGATCAAAGATGGGTAGCATAAATTACTTTTTAATATTAATCGAAAAACTTTTCTCAGTACACACCCGTAACGAGACACCTTTGAACTTCCTTGAAGGGAACAAGTTTATTACAGAAATTATTGTGCAACGAATACACAGCGGCAGTAGAATTATTATGGCGTTTCTATGTGCACTGTACATAATGCAACTTCAACGGCATTTAATAATATATCTTTCCGATTAATATAAATAAAACACTCGACGTGATCACGGTTCACAAATCTCGGATCGATTTTCCTATCGTAAGCAGCTACTTTACAAATTAGTGACCACCGCCCACTGTTTTGTTTATGGGGACGAAGTCTGCCATGGGGTAACCGGCAAGGATTCTGGACCTAATTGTGAGAGGGGTGCTCACTTACAATTAGCCAATTTGTCCTGCTGTGTTAGCCTTGCGAGATAAATCTTCCGGCTTGCGACGCGACAGTCGCCGTATAACAATGAATTTAACAATTATTTGATCGATACAATTGTTCGAATGATTTTAGTCGTATTCCTTATAATTATTATATATACTCAACTTTCTATCGTCTATAAGCTTCGTTTTATTGATACAATAGTAAAAGCAATTCTCCATTTTTACTTATATGTTATATATTTTGTTTATATATTTTACTCCATGTTGTATAATACATTCGGTATTATTATTGTCTCGATCCTTTGTCTTGTGGATGATAAAAAGAGCTTTAAAATAGTATGAATTAAGCATTTATTTCATGACGAGATTCAAAGAAATTAATTCGTCAACTTTTTAGAATTCGGTACAAATGATTTAAAATTGTTCAATGTTTATTAGACTGATTTTATGGATTTATAAGAAAAATTAATAGGTCGAATGCAAATTTTTTCACGCTTTGTAACAATTGGAGGATATCATTACGTTATTTCCAACACATTGTAATTATCAAAGCAGGAAAGACATTTTCATCTAACTTGTATTTCTTAAAATTAAGTTGAACAATTATCGCTTTGCATAAAGATACGCAATCTATTTATTAGATCCATTTGAAAAGCAATATAAATGGTAAATTTACCAATGTATTAAATATTAGTTTAGGAAACCAATTACAATCAGAGTTTTGCTAATTCAATCACATTGTAATTTAATTTCGCTATTTAATTACAGTAAATTTCACGGTCACGTAATTCAAATCTATCAGTTAATTCAGTTGTTAATTATTTCAATCACGAATATAATCCTAATACAATGCAATTGAAACAGAATGAAGTTCGATGTAATTCGAATTTCAAAGAAGCGAAATACATTTCTGTTCTTCTTTCATATGAGATAACACTTCGTCTCTTCCACGTATTTTCTTCTGCTATTACCTATTAATTTATTATTTTTTAATTCACCATTTGAATCCAATTGCTATGAATTCGTAATTAATGTGCTTTAAATACTTGGTATTTTTAGGCATATTTCATTTGCGATTACGAAATACATTGTAATTTAATAGAATAGAGATCAAAATTATAAATTATATTGTAATTTAATCGAATGGAGATCCTAATTACAAATTATATTGTAATTTCATGGAATTTCACGAAATTATAATTCTTCGAGCAATCATTTGCCATTGTCAAAGGGCACGGATTTTTATGAAAACACAAAGTTGCTACATCTGTAATTTACTATTAGTTAAACAGAACACGCAATATTAACTTTTGTTTAGTTTTTGCATGTCGCCAACGTGGAGCCACCGGCACTTCCCCGCTAGTGTTCCAATGGCTCTAACGTGGAGCCACCGGACGTCATAGTGTCAATAATATAACAATCATTCGTTCGACTATAGTTATTACCAAAGCATTGCATTATTAATGTCGATTCAAAGCATAAATCTACCCTTTAGACGTGCGCAGCTAAGATCACCGCGTATCTAGATATTTTTAATCATGCAGAGGATTCGAAGTTTTTTCGAAGCCGCGCCATTGTGCTCGAGCAATTGCGGCGGTAAAGAGAGTGCGCGATTGACGAGAAACGAGCATCCGATCGCGGGAGCATGCTCAATGGGGAACCAACGAACGCTATGGCTCCGCATGAGCGCGCGCGTTTCGAAAGTGACGATCCGAGAATAGCGCACGCAAATAGAACGACCAGCTCTTCCACCCTATCTCTCCTTCGCAGATAATTCTTTCCTCACGCTTCTCGGCTTGTTCGAGAATATCAAACGCGCTTGCTGACGGCAACAAGATACTGCGGATCCCGCCGAGATTCTGGCTTTCCAGTTGGTTACACGCAAATAGCTTCAAATTGTACCATTGCAACAATAGCTTTGAACACGCGGGCTTGCTAAGTAGCCCGCCGCTGTTTCTTATTCATGTCAAGTTGGAAACTTGATACTGACGTGGCGTTTATGAATTTTGGGGATTCTCCGCGTGCGGAGCGCTCGGATCCGGTAATAGGCCGCGGTGCATATGAAATCTCGGATTTATATTGCGCGTAAATGTTTATCTGACTGCTCGTGTTACGCAGTTGCTTACGACGTAATCTCTTTTACGGTTTTATCCTGCGTTACCTGCGTTATATTTTACCAAAAAGAATATTCTCGAAACTCTGTGTATTTGCAATTTAGTTGGACATTTGCGCGAGTGTGAATTCTGTAGATGTTCGTATAATTTTATTTACGAATCTATTCGTTCAAAAGGCCAGAAATTTGACAAAAATCGCATTTATATAGTAACAACACGTTGAGGAACATGTGTCGAAGATCCGAAGATTTTACTATTCATTTAAATTTCTTATGCACTATATTATGTGTGTGCGTTATAACACGCGTTGCCTTTTGAAGGTAGTACGGTTTTTTAAATTGTACGGCAAATCTTTTTAGCAGAAATGGTCAGGTAAAAATGTTTCGTAACAAAGTGCTGACATACTAAAAGAGAAAATTAATATAGAATTTAAAGTATTTCAAATATTGCATTGCACAACGATTTACATTACAATACCTCTTGTATTGTAACAACGAATCCCAATTTTCGAAGTGAAGTGTTCAAAATTATTCGCTTATGAATATTTAAAAAGAATTAACCAAGTCGAATCTGTTAAAAAATAAACGCGCAGAATTTTATTTCTCTTCTGACCGATCTTTAATCATTAATCGCCGGCGATCGTTAGAAACTTGAGCCGGGAAACTCGTTCCAGGAAACAATGCAACGCAAGTAATGCTCGATTTTCTCCGTTGTTCGCCGGTTTGCAACACAACTGCGGCCGGGCTGTTCTGGCTCTTCAATGAATTGCCGTTGCAATCAAAGTTGCGATACTTCTGCGAACGGTCTAGTTAAGATTACAACAAGTGTACATTCACGCGCGCGTACGTTTGTGTGGGTGCATCTCGGCGACGAAAAGGATTTATCGCGAAAACAGATAAAGCGACATTCGATGCCACGACGAATGAACGATCTTCCTTATTTAACTGTTTGCGTTCACCAGAGCAAGCGTGGACGACAAATGAAACGGTTTCTTATCACGAATTCGAAAAATTCTCCTACACACTCGCGAACACTATGAATACTTACCGACCGTGTGGCTTCACTTTCGAAGTATTTTCAGTTAGCTACTTTGGCTCTTTATAAAAATAAAAAGAAAGCTCTGTATCCAGCATCGTGCAGAATTATAATCGAAATATAATTATAATAATGTTCTCTAAGTCTATGTATTAATAACCCTTCTAGTTTCTTATTTTTATTTTTAACCTATCATAATTGGTTTTATAATCTTCTCTGACAAGTACTACAGTTAATTGAACGCGCGAATTTAATTTATACTAGTAACTTTACATAATGTTCCATAAAGACGCTAAATTTAAGTTATTAAATTCATACCGTAATTATTTTAAAATGAAAGATATGATTTTGAATCGTTACTGCATCTATTAATTTAATAAGATTTCAAGATTCGGCGTTTTTTTCTTGCAACCACAAATATGAATTGCCGCGCGAGATTGTTTATAAAGAACGCGAAAACTCGATGAGCGAAGCGGTTGATACGCGTGGTAAAAATTGATTACTCGCTCGAGTTGCTAAGCTAATTTCATGGATCTACCCGTTGTTGTTTCCAGGTACACAAAGATAGTGGTGGACTCGAATTTGATGGCGCAGAAGTACAACCCCGAGTACACCGTGACGACAATGTCACTGCCGACAACTTCCTACAGCAATACAAACACAAGCGTGCTCATTGACCAATTGAGGCACATTAATCAGGTGAGTCCACCAACTGTAATTCGCCGCTCGGCTTATGTTAGCCTTGGCTGGCTTTGTTTCCGATCGAAACACGCTCCTTGTTTCGACCTTCTATCTACGAAATTAAGATTAACACCTTGCGCCGCGATCTTTCTCCCCAGCTGCTCTAATTAAGACTGTGTCATCGTTGATAATTTTGAATAGAAAGAAACAACAACTTATGCACACTGTGCGCTTTACGAATGACAATTACATTTACCGGTCTCATGCAGAAGAAAAAACATTTGCTACAATTGCAGCATCGAGAATCGGAATAGAAATTCATTTCTTTTTTTATTGTATTTAATATAATAGGTTCTAAATAATGTGGCATTACGTTAAAATATTCGTACTATTTTCTGCTCTTTTTACTTATTTTTGCCACAAGTGTAAAAAAATGTAGTCTACCGAAAAAAGAATTTTATTACATCTACTCGAATGTTTAAATATTGCTAACAATAGAATAAAATTTGATTCCTACTCAAAGGAACGGATAAATATTCATACCTACTAGCTGATTATTTAAAAATCCCCGTCACGAGTCTAACTCGTCAAAGTGCGGCAAGGGGTTAAAGACGAAAAAGTGATGATCGACGAAGTTCTAAAAGATATGATAATGCAAGGGGTTAAGAGCCGTCACGTAGAAAGCTCGTTTCGTACGCTTTTCAAATGAGCTCTGGATGATTTCTTCTCGGGTCCCGATCGTCCGCACGGTCTTTAATTTATCCGACCTATCTGTCCTCCGATTAGGCTGGTTAATCGAGGTTCTACAGCAATTTGTACGTGAAACACTTATTTCGGTCAATAGACAGATTACGAGCAATTTAAGGTCGTCGAGTTAAGTGAATCACCCGATATGTAAGCACTTCCACGTTCCCGTGCGATCAGTCTGGCCATAAATTACGTTCTAATCTCGAATTATTCATACGACGGAGGTGCGCGGCCGTGTGTCTGGCGTGCCCAGTCTCTCGCTCGCGTTCGCGCGCGGATAGAAGGCGTGAAAGATTCGGACTAAAGACCGCGTGGGTGAGCTCTCGATTCCACGAGTCCGTTCCAATTGTCCGTCGCGTTTGCCGAACAGGTGCGAGAACGGCGCCTTTCAAATGCACGGACGGTCGGAATTATCGGCGATAGATCTCGGTTCACGATCGATCCAATTACACGCAACCCAATATGCAAGCGTAAGTAATAATACAATGAGTCGTCGCTAGAAAAGTGGCACTTGTTCTCAATGTCAGATTCTACAAACTGAACGGATGCGTTTATTGCAATTGTTACGCTCTCCTGTGTATCGAAGAGAGTGAAGGAGTTTTTCGTAATCGTATTCTTACGTGATAATATTAGTGAGATAATCCGAGGATCGTTTTAATTTAGCTTATGATCTTGTAATGAAATCTTGTGCATTCTTTCGACAGCTGTAAAGACATACATTTTTTCTAAATATTGATACCATGACTGTACGATATTTATTAACCGTAGAATCGTATTAGTCGAAGATCATTTTTTAATCAATTTCGAATGTACAAGCGATAATGAATTCTTATTATTCATGACTATGTAAACTCGAGAAGCACTCTCTCAGTTTATCTATGATAAATTCTGTGTGGAAAGTATAAACGATTTTTCTTTAGTAAAGCAACTTTAATAAACCGCTATTTATGGTTATTAAAACGCGATATAAATTGAAAACTGACGTTACATTACTTTTAATTTATTAAAACTACCGGAAGAGAAAATACATTTTCGTTTCACCCCTGTTTCGCACAATTTATACAGATTATTTTCATTTTTCTTTTGCTTTTACTTATTAAAAAATTCATCTGATTGGACGATTATATTCTACGCAAAAAGGCATTTTTTCTCAGCGATTAAACAAAGTTGCATATTTAATTCCTGATACCTAAATGAAAATAAAAAACGATTCGAGAAATTTAATAGAACGATGACACTTCGAGCATCGGACAAAAACATGTTCAACCATAAATAGGCTACGCCTAACCGCGCGACTCGGTGCCATTTGACGATCGCGCGAAATAATTGTGAATTAATTAGGCGCGGCCTACATCGAGGATCTCGCTTTTTCCGAACAACTTATCCAATTTAACGTACACCTGCACGCATTCAAGCACACTATATATCGCGACCGCCAGTTTACCTGTCACGCCACGAAACGCCGAACGCTTAAGCTCACGTTAATTCGCATGTCTGGGAAGTCCGACCCGACGACTTCCAGTTGTTGCGTGTAGAACACCTGCACACCCGTCAACGGCAGACGTATCGCAACTGCGTAATCCAGTATGAAATCATACAAAGCGAGAAGAAGGTGGCGCGGAACGATATACAATGACAATGCGCGAACTCATGAATGATTTATGGCCAACCACCCCGCAGACAATGCGCATTCGAATGTCGCTACTCTACTTTTTTTCTCTCGATACCTCCCTCCCCGCCCCCCGCACTCATTTGCCCCGCGACAAAATAAACGCCTATCCCAGTCGCTAGCAGAGCGCGCGGAGCCCGTCGTTTTGCATATCGAATGGAGTTACTAAATGCAAATGTGCCGGTATATCGCGGCCCCGGTGCAATTAAACAAATTAACTACCTCGATAATTTCAATATCGTAGCGGGCATTATAGCGGCGCCGTCATTGTTAAGCATCGCCTAGAGAATCGGAATTACGATAGAAATACCGACCAGTCGAACTAACGGAGAAGTATGAACCCACTAATTTGAAAATTTTCGGATGATCTCCGCGAGCATTGTATTTTAGTGGATAGTACATGGGTTTTAGTAGTCGGTCTCAGCAACGGAGCAGTCTCGACAGGATTCGAACCGAGATAATATTATTTTGTTACCGTTTGTATAGCATGTCGAAGGCGATAACTGTAGCTACATTTCATTCATACTTTACTGCTGTTTATTGTAGAGTCACTGGTGACGGTACAGTGTCCTTGTAATTGTGAGTAGGCAGTGGATGTTCGTGCATTAACCACTCAGCTGCGTCAATTTATTTTGAAGATAAATTTTGTTATGTGTTTTATCGAACACGATAAGTATAGTTTTGTCGACAGTTGTTCTAGAATTACTCAAAACAGTGCGAAATTTATGAATATGTTTCGTAAGCATTGTAACGTGGATCATAGGTGAAATATTTTTCTTATAAGATATAAAATTGCTATTTCCTTGTGACGTGAATATTCGTCGTATACAGCTAACAGGTTAAAACACGGAATCTAAAGTTCAGCTGTCTTTTTGATTACGTACGTCTTATTCGCGAATATTGTTGCTGCATATAATTGAATTCTGTCGCAGTTCCACTTTGTGAGAAAATTATGTCAATGGTACGTTGGAACGTTTGAACTTCGTAATTAACTGTGATGCTACGGACAAATTAATTTATATTTGAAATTAATACAGGCTCGCAGAAATGTAGTTCTATTTCAATTGTTACTCTAAGGGGTACTATTATCAATGTATGCGCAATATATTAATACATATATTATTATTAAGTTCTAAGGGGTTGACAACTTGTTGGTAATTACGATTCCCTTTAAGCGTGACATTAACGCCAATTTACGCAGGTTATTTACGCGGAATTTACATTTATTTCTGGCAGATTCTGCAGTCTCAATTGGCATCGACGCCCGACAGTGGAACACTGCTGCTCGCTGACGAAGCTTTAGATGGCTCGGGAAGCGGTGACAGGCCAATTTGGAGGAAGAAAGGAAAGGGCGACGACATCGACAACGACGACGAAGATGCGCACGGAGACGATCGCGACGACGAAGAGGCGTCTGGTTCTGGCATGGGACCCACCACATCAGGTACAGATTTCAAATCCCTTATTATTTCTAATTGCGCCCTATCGGCTGTTCCAAGACACCGCGTTTAAAAAAAATCTGCCAAGTTCGATCGAGTTCGAGGAAATAGTTCCGTAAATTGAAGACGCTTCGAAAAGATGGAAAATGTAAGGACAGCATAATTCTGGGTTCAAAAAATGGGATGGTAATCGTCATTCCGTTGATAACAAGAATCAAAAGCTATTTTGAAGCAATATTTGTTAGTTTATATTTAAACAATATTTGTTACTTTATCTTTAAACAACACTTTTTAGTTTAACCACCCGCAGCAGAACTGCGCGTTATCAACGCATTCGAAAAATTAAAAATCATGGCTTTAGAACATTTTTTTAATTGTATTATCTTTATATTAAGTTACCGTGTTCTAAAATACAAACAAGTTGTAATATATTTCTCTAAATCTTTTTTAAAGCTCTTTCGAAACTTGCAACAGAAACAGTCTGCTCAGTTCTACTTAGTTACCGCGGTTTACCCAGCGGTGTCTTCCACTGAGTTAATTGAAATAAATATTTCTAGACTTTGAAAAGCAAGTAGACGTTGAATGTTCCAACTACATTAATAAAAGAAATATAAGAAAAAGCTCGTTTCTTAAAAGGATGTGTCTGTATTTTTGCTACAGGTTTACTTTCATAAACATCAATCATAAGAAATAGAATTTTAAATGATCTATAGAAATTGGCTTACGTGAAACGTTGCTTGAAATAATTGTCGACAGTAGATCTTGAGCAAATGAAATCTCAATTGATAATTGACACTTTGCAAATAAGAGTATTTCGTCAACCGTTGCCAATGATTTCTCAAATACTTGTCGCGAGCGACGCCGCGATCGAACAACGACGCAGTTAATTAATCCGGCCGACGAAACCGCGACGCAAACCGTTCGATTAATTGAACAAAATTACCCGCTGTTCCAGATCCAGTGATGAAGATGAATCCTGGCATGACGACCACGGCCGGTTCATCGAGTGTCCTCTTGCCGTCCGTCATCCTGGCGATCATTTGCGTGCACGTGATCGCTTAAGTCTCTCAACGGAGCCAAGAAGGAGCAAGAAGGGTAAACCAGTAATTCGACGGCTCGCGACCTAGACAAACACGACCTTGAGACCCGCGTCAACGGACAGTCCGGTTTTCCAGTTGACACGGGGGAAAACGATCCGCCGATACCGCGCCATGAGGATCCGCTTCGTAGGTATTTATCGCGCTGCCTGGCCCGAACAGCTGCGAGAGGGAGAACAATGTTGGCCGCGTGACTACCGTGAAACGGCGGCCGATCTGTTACATATACATAGTTCGCGGTTCGAACGAGACATTCGCACGTGGCCGGAGGCAGAGAGGTGTCAGAGAGAAGAGAGGGAGGTTCGGAGAAGTTCGGGAGAAGAAACTGAGTCCCAGCCACCACAGAGTCCTTTGTGTTCTCAGTTCGTCGATGTTCGCCGGATGCAACAAGTCCGAGGCCGAAGTGATTATTCCGCGAGATCGTTCCGTGTCACGGAATCATCCGTAGGTTTCGATCTATAGACTCTATAGTATGGTATAATATAGCACAGTATATCTATAGTATAGAGGAACGGCAAAGGCAAGAGAGCGAGAGAGCGAGAGAGAGAGAGTGTGTGAGAGAGAGAGAAGCTGCTGCTGCTGCTGGAGCGTTTACCGAGTGTCTGCTGACGGTGCGTGGTGTCTTGGCAAGGACATGGTCCAGCGTTTGACGGTCTGCCAAACGGAGCCAGGCAGCCTCCGCTTGGCCCAAGCATTGTTCTCCGTTACACAGGGCGGCGGAGAACGGGTCTTCATCGGTTGTACATTTTTGTTATTCGTGTACGAGGACTAAGGAAATTTCTATTTAGAAAGGCAAGACTGTTCTAGAGAAAAAAAAATTAAGCTGTTGAACTTCGTCGAGCTGCTTCCGCGTGGACGAGGCGAAGGCGATAGAGTACTAACGTTGAAAGTAATGCCGGTAGACAAATTCTCCCTCCCTGCTCGAGGAAGCGAGGACGCGCGAGTGCCGTGCCCCACGGTACTCGTCCCTCGGGGGAACAGCGGAAGACCTGCACGTGGCGGGAGCAGTATGTTTCGCGGTTGGGAGAGAGGATCGGTTACGGATCGAACGGAGGATGCTAGAGCTAATTAAAGTAATTCCGCGGTCGATTCTCGCGACAAAGTTCATTATACACATATTCCTAGTTCGACGACTTGGCTTTGAATCGCGATGGAAAGCAACAACCGAACGGAGGGCGCCCGCAACTATTTTCAGTCGCGGCTAGCGGGAACGTTGTTGGGCGATGGATGCTGAACTATGCCCGGTGGAACGTTGGATAACGAGTTTCGAGCGTGTACGGAAAACACGGACGATCTAGCAATTCTTTTTCTTTTTCATTTCGTTGGGAAGCTTTGTTTTCTCCATTCTTTTGTCTGTCGAAAGAACGCGCTGCGTTGCATCGCGAGTATTGTTAAAGGCGAGGGTAGGTGTTCTCTAATTGCTTGCCGATTATTAGTCTGTTCGGTTGACTCGCTTGTTGAGCGTATCGAGAACAAGAGTGAGAAACATCCGATGGCAACGGTGACAGAGTTTTTCGGACATTCTCAAGAAATGCTGGGAATAATAACGATAATAATAATAGTAATAATGATAATAATAATGTCTATGTTAAGCGGAGAGAAATGCGTCCATCAAGCGGGAATTTGCTGTTCATGTGTTTCATCTGGAGTACGAAGACGTTGAAACGAATGCGAAGCGTCTAAATTAAATCGTTTAACGGTCAAGTCCAGTGCCATAATGTTTTGCAGATGTTTGTGAATTGTAGGAAGGTCGTCATGCTTTCGAATTCATTTAAACTGTTGTTTCCACGTTGATTGCATACGACGCGTTCGCGCGCACGCTAGACTTTACGGTAAAATGTCGATTATTTGAAAAACAGTGACAGGACGAAGCGTTACGGACAATCAAACTCTTGGAGAGTGGAGGAGGAAAAAATTAGAGACACGCACGGAGATGAATATTTTTTAAGGGTATCACGCCACTTGGACAACTCTTTCGAATGGAAACGGACTCGAAGTGTTCGGATTAGTGAGCAGAAAATAAACCCTGGAATCCGTTTCCAGGATTTATTTTGATATTTATTATCTGGGATGGTACCGATCCTAGAATTTATTTATAATAAATTTAAATGGCTTTCCGAGAGCAACATTTGATAGTGACACTCATTCGAGACGCGACAGCTCTAAGCTACCATACGATGTAAAAGGATATCAATGTTGCATTGGTCCTATTTTAATTACTGTATATACAATTTTACAATGTTTCTTGCGATGTTTTTGTTCGTATGTGCAAAATTCTTTTCCGATCCTGTATGTATAACAGATTTATAATTTTGTAAAGTATTAAATCATTACATATTAAATGTGTAATACAGCACGAGTAACATTAATTCTCCTAAATTCTTTTTCGATTGCAATAACACTAGTATATAACAATAGTAATTCTGAAAACGTTACGTTCACGCGGGTGTACATTCAACATCCATGTTCAATAAATCGTTTCTTTTTTTTTAAACTTGTATACGTTGAACTTTTAAATAAACCGTCATTATATTTATGTGATTGCAGAACGTTGATAAGTATTACGCATCCGACGAACAACAAGTAGCTACGAGTCACGATCAAGATAGAAGTCGATTCAACCCTTCGAATTGCATCATTGTTCTTTTCTTTCATTGTTACCTTTATCCTAAACGTTTAAAGATACGTTAAACTTTATTTGTTTCCTAATGATTTTAAAACTTGTTTCAAAAACAATTTACAACGATATTATGCATTTCGCTGTACTCCAGAAACGGGGTGCATGCAAAATGCACGAGGATCTGTAGTCTCGAATTTGTTGCAGATCTTCGAGCGATAAGAAATTGTTAGAAAGTTACGCGTCGAATTGATCCGAACAGCGAACAACAACTGTTCGAGAAACGACCGCTCGCGATTGCTCTTGAGAAAGTCATTGCGTTCCAGTAATGTTCGAAACTTACGTGTCCGGGCAACGAACGTGTTGAGTGTATTCTAGTGCTCGAATAATCGACGTTCTACTCTATTTATATTCGTATTATACATTTAGATACTCGAAGTGCCAAAATAACAGGAGCGCAACGTTGTCTGCGAGAACGTACGTCGACCCGACCGGTGGTCGAAACTCGAAACGAGACGCTGTTTCTCCCACACGTCATGGACGTGTTCGCGAGCTTTCCGAAGACGGACCGCCGCCCCCCCCCCCCCCCCCCCCCCCCCCGACTTTGGCGATTTGCTTTCCGGCTGTAGAGAGCGATTAGGCGTAAGAAAAACGAAAGTAGAAACCGGGGGAGTGCCGGCGAAACAGAAGCCCGACGGTCAACGGATTCCGTAACACCTCGGCGGCCGCACTGATTGTATACACAATTTGATTTTGTCGGATCATTGAGGGTTAGTGCCTTTTTGAATATTCCCGGCCGTAGCGTCGTGTCATCTTCACGCCCGACAGAAGGAGCGAGAGGGAGAGAGAGAAAGTGTGGGAGAGAAAGAGAGCGAGCCATCTATAAATACGAGTGTACAGGGCATTCATGCTAATAAAACGAACAAAAAAAAAAAAAACAAAAACGCTAATACGAAGAGAAAAAAAGAAAAGGATAGGAAATGTGTGACGGTACGCGACCTTCTGTTCCTCCTCTGGCATTCTTTCTGCTGGAAGAGATCTCGCTTATGGGAACGCGAGCTATATAGCATCTCTGCTCGAGCCCTCGGGCCGGAATCTAATTTCTCCCGAAGCTCCGAGCATGTTGACCAATCGCAATCTTGGAGGAAGTCCAGACTATACGAATGTAAAGCGACCGCACGAGCTTCGCGATGACGAGCTGCCCGCGTCGGGCAGGCTTCGTTTTTTACCGATGAGCACATGTAGTCCGCTCGTAAGGTTAATTGTAATATGCGGAAGAAGCTAGTCCATCGACTCGATTTGCGAACATTTAAATTAACTGCGTCGCTGAACGAAACTTCCGCGAAACGATCGTCGCCGATTCCATTTTCTTTCTGTTCCGGGAACGATAGCCTTTGGCAAACTTTTCATCTTGTATTACTGCGAAAAAGATATTACAGTGGTGCCCCGTTTATCCTGATACAAGTAACGCATATAAACGTTTTATTCGATTCCATTCATATTATTCGTATAGGTTATTCGTGTAGGTGTTACTCAGTCTCATAGACGCTTTAACATCATAAATTTAACTGGATTTGTATCAAATTATCCTCAATATGTCAATACTTTTTCGAGAATCGTTGTCGCATCGTTATTAAGACTATAAACTGGCATCAAAATTTTATTTACATATCTGGGATAGTTAGTTATGTTTTGTAATCCGTATAAACCATAGATTCGGATTAAAGAGATCCGGATGAACGGGGTTTCACTGTAATTCGACTATCCGAATTGTTTTGAAAGTTTGCGTGTCGTTATAAAACGCTGCCTAACTTTTCCATGGTGAAAACAACTCTGTACAGTTTGAAGGAAAACGTGGTGCCTCTTTGTGATCCATAGAACAAAGGTTCCCTTCACCACTTTTTGATGGATCGCACTTTATACAGTTTCATAAAATACGGCACTACGGAATCTTCGTTCCAATGAGATTCCGCTATAGTCACTGCCTCTTGCGAAGTATTTCCACTCTGCCGGACCAACGAACGACGAAAACGAAGATCGCCTAAATCTTTGGATCATCCATCGCGGGTTTCGTAAACGTCATCTTACACAGTGTGATATTTCAATAATCTAAGGGGACTTAATCCTTGACGACTATATTTATTTGATTTTTTTTATTCAATTTTTAATCGCTTCCAATGTTTGTGATTAAAATTTTTTCAATTTTATATGATTATATTTTATGAACTGTCACGTATTCCACGTCGAGTATTTAACCCTTTGCACTCGAAGCCATTTTAACCTGTAAATCTAAAATAATTTCTCTGGCTTATAGTATTTTTATTTTATGTGACAAAATGTATTTTATTATCATTTCTTGTGACTCATACCAATAGTTTTACTAGTAAGAATTTTTCTAAATCTAAACTTTGTTAGTATAAATTTTATTTTGGGACGTGGTAGAATAATTTGAGTGGTGCCTCGAAGTCACCACTCGACTGCAAAGGGTTAAATAAGAAACATAAAAAGCACACCTAAAAGAGTGAAGTAAATGCAGCAGGGATCAAAGTAAATGCAATTTAATATTACAAGTAATACATATTCAAAGTCCGCTTGAGATATGTTACTCTTAAATTAGGGTATAACTTGAAAACTTTCTGAAAACATTCGATTTTGAAATTAAATCCTCTTAGGCTGTCGAAATATCACGCCGCGAGAAACGCGAGCGAAAGCGTTCGTCCCGACGATTTCGAAACGTACGTGCGAAGCCGGGGCATGGCGTGTGATGAATCGCCGGGGACGTTTTTTTAAGATCCGATGAATTATGCAGCCGGTAATCGCCACGCGGGCGAGGAGGAGACCAATTTAACACGACTTAGGCACAATTGTCAGAACTCGGTGTTGTAATTCCTCTCCTCGTGATCTCTCTTTGTCGGTCTGGAATTTAGGCAGCAAGCATTGAAACGGCGCTCGCGCGTAGGTCGTCCTTTAAAGCACGGTCCGTTTTGTCCTCGACACCGAGCAGGGTTCCGTGACCTTTTCGATCGCGGAGATATTCATTTATGACCCTTTAAACGACGCACGCCTCCCCGTTATCATTTACACGGAGCTGCCGTCGAACACGGTGAAAAGCACACGCGTACGCGCGTCACGCGAAAGAAGAGATCATGCGATCGGGAGACGAAGGGAGATTCGTCTCGATTTCGCGGCTAACTACGTTCCCTTATCGGGAGGCATCGTTTAACGGCACTAGCGACCGATCGTTCTATTTATACTGCTCTTTGTTATACGCGTTTTGTGGTGCTACGTTTAATAAAAGTGACGATTAAATAAAAGTGATATATTTAAAAGAGACGAGGATTTTGCGTTCACGTTCCGCGAGACCTGCGCGCAACGAACGAGACCGGATCGCGCAGTGGTCCCGGTCGTCTTCGATTGTTCGATCTATCGATGCTGGAACACCGTGGAAGAGTATTGTCGACGAAATGAACTTTCGGAATAATAGCTGAACGAGGAATTAAAGAAACGATACGACATTGAATGGGCTTATTGTGCCCGCTTCAATTGGCTCGTTCAGCGTTGAATAGCGCCGATGGCGAATTTAATTAAAGCGTTACACATTATGGGCCGTGGTAAGCTTCCACGACCGACAGCTGCGCACAGCCTAACACACAATGTACCGAGCTGAAACGTAACGGAGCGAAAAATCTACGGAATCCTTATTACTCGGTCCTCAATTAGTCGTCCGTCAATTAGCAGTCACGGCGACGAGGCCGCTCGCGGGCGGCGCCGCGGCGCGTCGTCGCCGTGGAACAAGGAAACCGCGTAAATCGTACAAATTTCAGGCCTAATTCAATGTTTCTCGTATTACCGTAATCACGGTGCAACGCCGGATGCATGCCGCACGCGCGGTTCAAAACGTGTGCAACGCTGTCGCTCGCAAATATTTGATCGCTCGCAGAAGCGTGTTCGCGGTATACAGAAGGGAAGAAAATAAATTGCGCCCGATCGTGATAGCCTGTTGCCGCGCAAGGGAGGAATCACACGAGCATCAAAATCAACGGACGCTGGTCGTCTTCGCTTCCTTTACCAATGGAAAAATACGAAAATTCGACCTTGTTTTTAACAAACGAAAACAAGAAAAAGACGATTAACGTTCGTTTTCTCGACGCTCGTGTGACTCCGGCCCAAGTTGTATAAATCATCGTTTGCCAATGGTCTTTTTGCATTGTTGATGTTCTTGGAATGCATCTCGAAATGCAACGAAAACTGTATATTAAAGGATTAAAAATCTTTTCAACATCGGACTTGACAACAAACAATTTCCTTATTTCTCATCTCTTATAAAACCGATTTGGAAGAATTTCAATCGTCTTCAAACCACACGATTTGATGTAAATGCTAGATGATATAACTTATAGTGGGTCCAAGTCATTCTACCATTAAATTATTCTTTCTGGAAAATATAGTTTAAAAGTCGAGAAGTCGCTTTCAGCTAGCTAAAATTAATTTTTGGTTATAGTTTCTGTTCCTGTTTGTTTCTGCAAAATTCGCAGCTGTAAAGTGAAGAGCATTTGTTTATAAAGGAATCTTATATTACAATTTTATCGTTTGATTATTCCCTATTAATTTTAATTACTAGGAACTTACATGTATAATAACACAGACAGCATTGTAAAAATTAACGAGCACAGGTTTAGCAAACTTTTACAAACGGTTTTGCTTTAGTAATCGTTACGTGTATGTGACCATAGTAAAAGTAAAAGTAAAGCTTGATTCACGTGCAAGTATTCGCACAAGACAAGGTACGTGCAATTACGCCCCCCGTGTTTATTCCTTTCCAAACGATAATGAGAAACAAGTTGCTCGTGATGAGGTTCGATTAATAGAAACAAATACTTTCCACGGGCATCCGTTTGAGAAATATTCCAGCCAACAGCTGAGAGAAGTGGCTACATCCTCGTTTTAACGAACAAACGGTCAATTGATTCGAGTTGTTACTGTTTAACCTTTTGTGTTTTAATAACGGATCTTAATAACTAGTCGAGTCGCGACGTTAAATAACTCCGTGATGAAACGAGCAGTTCTTCACGTTTCAGTTACAACTCGCCGATGTATTGAATTACTTGTTCATTGCATCAACAATTCGGCTAATGAAGCACAGTTGAGGCCCCCTTATTCGAACACTCTTATTTTTACAATATTCTGGCATCCAAACGTTCTATTAACTAATCATTTCATTTATTTGGACATATTATCGCCTAATAGAGAAACCGAATAAAATTGATTGATTATAGAATGTTTTGGTATCGGTATATTACAAAAATAAACTTTCAGATATGAGAATTTCTCCTGTCCTCTTTTAGAACATTTATCGCAATACTTCTATTGCTTTAACTAGATCTGTAGGTATTTAGTTATTTGTTACTTCTGTTTAATAATTATTATTTATTAATTCTTTAAACCAGTTGGATTATTCAGCAAATACAGGATTGATTAAATAGTAAGCGAATTGTTAAAACAGAAAATTAAAACAGAATGTTAATATAGAAAGATTTATTGTTGTTTCTGTTAACGTCACTGTAGCATAATTCTTACAATAAATTTTAAGTAGCAGCTTCAATTTGATAGATTGATAACACCTAATCGTAAGTAGTGCCCATACGCGTAAGACTTGAAAGCCATTTTGTAGATTCGAGACGAAAGAGAACTCTGAAAAATAAGGAAACAAGTCTTGCTAAATTTAACCTGCATAAAAGCAGTCGTGTCTTTAGAAAAGTGGTTTACAGAGCCATATTCGTACGACACGATTTACTTGACCATAATACTCGATACAGAACGTTGTTCACACAGTCCAAATTGCCTTAAACGACTTCAGTAAATACCTTTTACCGTTTAATGTAAACATTCACTCGAGCAGACTTTTACCGCGCGGGCGTAGATGTACTTAAAAACCTTAAATTGATTTACACGTTTTTACGTATTACGTATGCTTACGTAAAACTTTACTACCGATATTACTACTTATAAACAAAATTCATTGTTCTACTGGAGAATTTGACGCATGATTATGAAACGTTACTTAAGTACACATAAAACAGAAACATATACGAATTATGATACAGTATTACCAAAATTAGTCGAGTATGTTATATATTTAAAAAGACATCGAAGAGGACACATGAACTTGACATAACCTCGGGTCTAAGCAACTTGTTCAAGCATAAAAGCATTCATTTCTGACTCTTACCAAGAAACAATAATTGTAACAGACTCTTGAAATCGTAAGCAACGATGAACAATTCTTGTTAATTCGCGAACGAGAAACTTCCTCTTTCTTCTTAAATGTAAGCCTATCGAAACAATGTTGAAACTTGCTTAAATACTAGTTAGAATAAGTCGACAAACATTCTGTTGAAACGTGATGTCAACAATCTTCTTGATAATATCCATTCGTACTAATTACAGTAAGATTCTTTGATTATTGTTCTTGTATATCTTCGCCAAGAGAAGACTCAAATTTTGCTTCGATTTAGAACAACAATTAATAACACGTATATTTATTAAATTAGATACGACGTCTTCATCGCGAATCCGATTCGTTCTTATAATGCAAGGGGTTAAGGAACTAACTCGACGAATTATTTTCACCGCATTTTGCCTGCATTATCGCGGAAGTTTCGCAAAAGCGGTGCAATCGAGAATAATCCACGGTGGAAAAGTTTCTTCGAATTAAACCGAGAAATAAAATGAAAACGAGAGAGAGAGAGAGGGTGAGAAAGAGAGAGATTGACTTCGACGGATTCGGCAGAAGCTCGACAATTCCTCCCGCAAGCTTTATACGCGTAGACAAATAAACCGCGAAACAAGCGTGCAGTCTGGACTTTCTCCCGCGCATCGTGTTGAACGCGATGAAGAGGAAGCCGAGGGGAGGGAAAAAGAAGACAATGTATGTGAACAAGTAAGAGTGAGAATGAAAACGAAACAGAATGCACTGATGGAGCCTGTATATAATGAACGCGTGCTGTATTTATATATTATACACAGAAACACACACACCTGCATATATAAATATATTATACATATAACGTCGTCGACCTAAAAGAAAGAAACATAACTGTGAAACAGTGAAGAAAGTAACATTGCCGACGAGGTAACCGTAATTATACTAGACTGCGGATTTTACGCATTTATGGGAGTTCCGTGATTTTGAAACAGCAGAGGAAGTTTTGAAGAATTTCAGAACGATGTGTTTCTAGTTACTTTTTAGGCTATACTTTCGACGCGGATCGTTTTTATAATGCACATAGATCTGCAGTCTAACCATCCTGCTGATGTTACCCGTAAATAACTGCCGGAAAAGACCCGAGTTTGGCTTAGCCACGTCTGCCGATGTAAACGCGAACCTGAAGACGAACGATCTACGCTGTTAGTTCGCTGATTCGTGCCAATTGTTTTAGAATGGAACTCGAAACTCGCTTTGTAATCGCGTAACGCCCTAACCTGGTATCTAAACGGCCTCTTTTCTACCAGAATCGCGCCCAAAATTGTGTTTCGACTTCCGCTCCTTGCAAAGAACATCGCCGGATATGAAATTAGTTTTGAAACAACGGTTGGAAATCGTACGACTTGATCTCCTGAGAAACGTAACGACTATGGTTCAGAACCACCCCGAGTGCCTCTAATGTTTGTTACACACGGTTTTACAAACGAGTATTGTTAACTTTCTTCGATAATAAAACCTCTTCAATGAAAGAACTGTATATTACGAATTCATTCGTTTATAATGTTTGGAACTTGTATAGAATAATACAATTATTTCTACTCGACTTTTCGGTTTAATACAGTTTACACTTTAAGCTTAACAAGCAAATTGATTCTTTGATTAGATTACGATATAAAAAAGAAAGTTAATTATATTCGTTTTCAGAGCTGTTTGGGAGTTTCTACGCCATTTTCTCCAGCGATCTAACATTTTTCACGTAAATGGCTCTTATACATTCTTCCATGGATCTCATAGACCGTTATCGAGGATTGTAACCGTCAAAGATTGATGTTTCAAAACTAATTTAAAATCTGATAAATATCACTTGTCAAATTACGGTCGCGGAAACGTTGAAGTAATGAGCATCGTCGCCATGAAGATCGTTTTGATGAAGCTTGCGGCTGGTGTTGCACGAACGTTGGTTTTGTCATCCCTTATTTCTCTCCCAAATGAATAAATAATAGATGTCTGTACGATGAAGATTGATTGTGGCGAAATAGCAATTTTTTGTACAGGTAACTTCCTTATTACACGGAGTTGTTTCTAGAAGTTCTCGTGTCAGCTCGCGTTACGGAAAACAGAACTAACGCGGATAATACAGTTGAATTTCCACCACTAATAAAATACTCTTTACGTCCATTTGTTTTCCTAATTGTAAATAACGTGTTCGTTGAATATATGAAGAATTGTTAAACGTAAACATGATGTTAATCGTGAACATGATAAAAATGTAATTATACATTTGTATAATACGCATCTCATTCTGCAAATATCTTTCAACTCGTTTGACACTTTTAGCGTCAAATGGATTTTATATTGTTACAAAGTTGAATTTTTATGCTCCCCTCTATGTTGAAAAGAAACCATTGTTTATATAGGAATGTTGCACTATAAAGAAGTTGCCTAAGTCTACGATGTTGTTTGCATTTTACAGTCAACGCTGAGTTGCTGAAATTATCATCATCTTAGAAAGTAAATTATCGAACATTTATAGAACAATTATCGATTACGTTTGTCACGTAAAAATGCGAAGAAATCTGCAGACGTTCGAAAATTAATTTGATAACTCAGTAGACAAACATACATTTTGTTTACTATCAGTTTATTATTAACTATATGCGCTTTATCGAAAATGGAATGAAGATTCGTGAAAAATTGGACCGAATTCAACGTTCGTGTAGCCACTCCCAGCCAGATACGTAAAATATAAGAATGACTATGTCGATAGATGTAAGTATGGACGTTGTAACCTTTGCCATCCGACGTATCGGTTGCAACATTATCAAACGTTACGGCAGTCGATGCAACGTCTGTTATAAAAACGCTAATGTGACCGTACGATAATCCTTTATGTCCTGAAGATGTTCTCAATTATACTACTTTCATTTATACTGCTGCTACAGGCCAAATATACTTATTATAAATTTGAATAGCTACTTTTAAACGCTTTAAAAAGTATAAGCGTTATACGTTAAGTATAAACGTAAAAGATGTTTACATTTAATTCGATCGTGTCTCGTTTGAAAAATCTGTAATAAATACCGCGTGGAAATGAAGACAAGAAAGTGGCATGATTCAGGGCATAAAGAGATAAATCGAATGAGAAGCGGTGTTATACTAATACGTAATGCAACGGAGATGTTTTGCAACAGCACAATGTAAGGATTTCCTCTGATTTCTCGATTACACTATATAAGTCCACGTGATCTTAATTGAAATTCGAAGAAGCAACGATAAAGCCGACTCGACAAGTTGGCTTTGTTCCCGACGATCGTTGCAACGAATCTCCTAAAACGAATACGAAAGTGTTCTATTCCACATTCGAGAATTTCGGATCGGTTTTTTTTCGAGTTTGTAAATATATAAATGGACGTAAATAAAAAAGTGTTAAAACTGGATTATATCTGTGCGTGTATTATCTGGGGTCAATGTTGTATTTGAAATGTACTCGAGGTTTGCGTGTAACATACTGCGTCTGATTAACATTTATTTGAACTTTATTTATTACATTAGCCTATTATACTGAAGAAAATTATAATTGATTATAATAAACTTACTGACAGAAGTTTTCTGTTCACCATCGTTATAACACCGGTGTTTTGCATATAAAAAAAAACGCGTTTGTTGAAAATCACTTATAAGAATGTGATTTTCATTGGTCCTTGTTGTAAACATTCTACAGCCAATACAATTTTTTCAATTAAATATCATCCAATGTCATTTTTCATACTTCCAGCACTTCGTCTTTTAGTGATTCATGTTCATTATCCTTACTTTTCTTCAATGAAATACTCTTGCCCACAAAATTGCAATTATTTTACATTGAAAATAATTCCATGTATCCTAAATAAATCCGTTTAAATCGTTCAGTCAGAAGAAAATATTTCATTCCGAGTTCCTGGCTTTTATGTGGGGCACTTTTTGGCGATATTATACCATGGCCTGTAAATTGTTGGCAAGAAACTGTAGAAGAAAGTAAGCTGTTGCAGTGCAACACGAAACATAAAGAGGCCAATGTCGACTGTACAAAAAACCAGCGTATCCTTGGCAAGAAGTACTTAATCGAACAAATTTCTTATCCGTCGTTACAGAACCAAGCGAGTTATTTTGTTGTCGACGAAGAAAATATACCAAATTAGTTGTCCTTAAATAAATGAAATACTGCCACATTTTGCTTATATGCAAAAATATAATTTGCATTGTTGAAAATTGCTTGCTCTTAAATCAATTACTTTAAGTAACGTCATGGCTTTTATTACATTTATTTAATTTCCAATAAAGTATGCAAATGATGTTCAGCAGTAACGACTTAACTTTTGCTCTTTTAATATTAAAATGCAATATTTTAGGATTTATTGGACTTTGATCTTTTCTGCTCTATATCAGTAAATTCTCTTCACATTGAAGATAAAAAGAAATACTGTCTCTCGAAATTTCGTAATTGCAACATCTCCAATGAATTCATATCCGCGCATGTGAAGCATATGCTCGTTACACGCGCAAGAAAATTGATGGTACTAGTATCGACGTAATATTGTGTAACCCATAAATCGATCGTTTATTAAATTAAGCGTCGATTCCTTAGGGAACATGCGCGTGCAATTCTTGTGAAATTGGATCGCGGTAATTACAAGGCTGACCGTTTTGATCAAGCGTCGATAGCTGTCCTCGAAATGGTCCATTGGCTTGTTGCGGAAAAAAGATACAGAGCCACATCAAGAAATACAACTTGTTTCGTTAATGTTCCTGAAACGGCGGATACATGTATCACGCTTATTAAATTTTTTGCTCGACTTCAAGTTCGATTTTGCCAGCATCCCCATTACCTTTATTCTTCATATTTCACCTTACTTCTTGCTTTTATCGTACCTATCGATTCAGCAGAGTATTCCTCGTATATTCCAAGCCTACACTATGCAAAATACAGTTATTATTCCTATAACAGTTTTTAAAATATATGAGAACTTAAATTTCACATAAAAACAGTGGTTACGCCGATGGTAAGATACATTTGTAAATCAACTTCTAATATTTGCAATCATTTTATACTAGACTTTCTCATTTTAATGGTCACTGAATGGTTTAATATATTTAATATTTAGCCAAATATCATATTAAATATGCTGCAAATATTTTAGATGTTCTTCTGATATTCTACAAATGAAAGAAATCTGTTAACTCTTATTTTCGTTTAGCTGCACTGGGATGTGAATGAAACTATATCGTTTTACATAACTCTTTTATTTCTTGCATTATATTAACATAATAATTTTTATGTTTGGTATATGCGATGATAAAACCTTACTTGCACGACCGTAACATAGGAAACAGTCCGCACAATCGTCTACGGAAGTTGTCGAGCTAACAACAAACATGGAGGTTTTGTTAACACTAATCTTACCGTGCCGATCGAGATGGCAGATTTCACATTTCCTTATATTCTAATGATTTAGATTATTCATAGGCAAGTATTCAATAAATTTATCATTTTGGACATATGTTAAAACAAATTCCTAAACGAAGGAATATTTGTTATTTTTTTAAAGTAATTATAAACCAGTCGGTTTTAGCGTTCGGTAGATTTAGTGTTAATGTTCGCTCAAATCAAAAACCGGTGATCGTGTAGACATTAGCACTTTGACGGCCGGGCTACTTTTCACAGGAAATCCTTTAGCATGCCGCCGCCAATCGCTGGAAACACTGTTCTTTATCTGGTAAAGCTACTGGGACACGTATACTTGACGTTTTGAAACTAGTAAAACGATCGGTAAGTCCAATGCCGTTGTATGAGTATTTACAATGAAAGTCGACGTGCGTGCTCCGCGAACACTTGTGAAGGAGTGAAAATGTGCCGACGCAGAACGCTGGTAAGAGGTGCGAACGAAGATCACGCATACATGACACTGGCCGCCAAAGTAAAATAATGCGGAAAACCGCGACAAATAAGGTACATCGAAGGAACGTAAGCGTAACACAGATGTTGCATCTGGTACGAAACGGTTAACGCTTGGTTGACGCGGGTAGGTGTGTCGTTGTGTCGTGCTAATTTCAGGTACCGGATATTGTCCGCGGAAGCCCGACGAAACGTTGACAAGCATCTGCCCAAATACTTGTCGAACAGGATAGAACAGAGAGCTTCCGCCTCGTGTTCGCGATTCCACTCGCGCGGCAACGATGGACATTAACACGTATCACACCTGTCTGCGGTTCTAACCGGCTCTCTAAAAAAACGACCTAATTTAATTACAGAAAATAAAATACAGTTTTGTAACACCTCCTGTTGCAATTCCAAGAGAAAGTAAAGAAAAGAACAGAGCCTGTAACGACGACGGTCTACGGACGTAGACTCTACGTTACAGTAACAGGATTATGCGGCGCTGTCCTTAGGTGTCAAGAACATTTCGATGAGCTTGATCAAGTTCTCGATGCCCTCCAGATAGTTTACATCGAGCGTGTTCCGATCCTCGGTCGGGAAGACGTGCGTGAAATCGATCATGTTGATCCGAACCCAATTCAACTTCTCGTCTGAAGAGCTGTTGAGCTCGGTGAGCAAGGCGTCGTAATCCTTCTTCACCTGGATGATGTCGTCCTCATAATTGTGCCCGTAGGAGTGCGTCCGACAGAGCTTGTCCGCTCTAAAATCGGAACTGCCGGATTCGCTTATGTCCATAGAACTTTCTTTACCCGTAGACTCGCAATCGGTACTCAAACTGATACTCCGTTTGATGTAGTGTACCCTCTCGGTCTTCTGGCTTCTATCTGTTTCGACGATACTCGTCCCGGGCTCGCGACTAGCCTCGGTCCCATCTTTGAACACATTCGTCGCGATCGCGTGATTGCTCCCAATGGAGAACGAATTGTCTACGTGAGCGGCCGATCTATCGATGCTCAGGTTATTTGGGTGTAAGTAATGCCGCAGTTTTTTTGCGTCGTATGCCACCAATAGAGAACTAGAATAAAAGCGGAACAACCGCTGGGTACGAAAGAATAGTAAGATCTTCCACAGGAAAGAGAGAAGCTGCACGATCAATTGACGGCAGGGCGGTCTTTCTGGGCTTATGTTCAGGAACAATTTCAGCGCTGCGCAGGAAAAAAAGGGACTGTTCGATGTACTTGATCAAGACAAATTATGTGTGGTGTTCTGGAGGTTCATTTCCCATGCATGGTACTGTTCAGAATTATTCGGACGACAGAGGCTTTATATTAGCCTCTGATTTGCGGAAGTAAATGCAAATGTCGCTAATAGCAGGAATCACTTTACTCAATGGTATTACTACGATTGATTTTAATGATTATAATTGTACTTTTACGACTAGATATAGTTATTCTTGCATTCCGATTAGCATTGCCGATTTGGACCAAGGTCGTTTTCCCCTAGCTATTAATCCTTTGCACTCGATGCCATTTCAACTGCAAATCTAAAATAACCTTTCTGCTTATAGTATTTCCATTTTGTAAAACAAAATTTATTCTATGCATATGAAACTGAGTCTCGTGACTCATATAACAGTTACACTTTCAACAATTTTTGAAATCTAAGCTTTGGCGATATCTATACAAATAATTTTCAAACGTATTACGAGAACTTTAAAGACCCCGCAGAGTAGTCACTCGAGTGCGAAGGGTTAAGTCACCGATGTTTTTTTTTGTCGGTATGTAAACTTTTCCCTTTTCTATAGCATCGATTTGTATTTGTAGATATCAATAACATGATCTTGACGTGACCTCTAACACCAAAATTCATGGATTAATAAAACATCAGTGACATCCGATACCTTGGGAAGACTGACCTTGCCACTAAAGCATGATTGGTATCATCACAACTGAAATCAGAAAATCATATTTCTCATTTAAAGAGATTTCATAAAATCGTTTATCGCTGCTTGTGTTTTTCATATTCCTCTTAATTATCGATTTTAGTTCAATAATAATACTAGTAAAAGTCTAAGCAAAATAAGAGATCGAGACACCTAATTTGCTACATTTTTATCTCTGTTATATCATGATCGATAATTCAGTGGACCCAGCTTATTATAATTATTAAACGAATAAAGATATATCTATTTGACTTCAGTTTCTTAAGACTTATGTTCGATGTATATTTAGCTGGAAGATTAGGCGTCTGTTAATCAGATAAAACATGAATTACCTGCCGCAAAAGATACGAGAAAAGTACGATAATGTTACAAAACCATGAGTGACTGCTCGAAGGTTAAATTAGAGTGACTTGAAAACCAAGAAAAAGAACTATACTTCCAATGAGGAAAATAAGCAAAGGAATTACTAGTAGTATGCAATGAGGTGGCTAACAAGAAGCATTAGTAAAACTAGAAGGACAAATTTCAAACGTTTTTTTACAGTCGACGATATGGATTCTTTGAAACCATTTAAATAATTGTGAACAGTACTATGCATTCGTACCTTAAATAAACGATGTATCGGCAAGACAATTATGCTTACGTAACTATCGAATTCTTAGAGAAGCATTTTGTATTATGTCTAGATATAAATACCCGAAAAATTCTTCTAAGTTTGGACCCTTTTAAAAATCGTTCCAGATCAATCTGTGCTTATTTCATTGTTATAATTGCATCGATTTCTTATGATTCGGTGGCTATATTGCAAAATGTCAGTTGCGAGTTAAAACGAAAGCCACGTAACATAATTGTACTAAAAATTAATGAAAGGTTTCAAAAATGTTGGCCAATATGTAGTGTGAGCCACTAAAAATGTTTACTTTCACTATTTCTGAAACTGTGGAAATAAATATGTAGAGCTGATGAATAAATTTATTCTTTATGGAGCCGTAGCCTGCATAAAAGAGTTAAAAATGTTTCATGCAAAGTTTCAACCCTCCACCTCGACTCTCCACCATAAGCAGAAGTACAGTTATACAAAAAATTGAAATTAATTTTTCATTATCGATGGCGGTTGTAACACACAAATAGTTTTCTTTTTTATTGAAACACCCTGTATAGAACGGAAAATAAATTTTCATCATTTTATTTATGTTTTCGATATTCTTTGAAATAAAAACCTTCTAGTGTTTCTGCAAACAATAAAATAAAGAAACTGAGAATGCATTTTCTCAACAATAACCTGGTCAGGGTACAAAATTAAAACTGCATGAAACGTTGTTTCTTTGAAAGCAATTAAACGAGAGCTTAACTGGTTTCAAAAACTTCATTTAATCTAAGTCCAATTAGCTCGTCATGTATATGAATTTTCTATTGTGAATTTATGCACTTCATTTTTGTGACCTTTCATTAGCGAATAAAACATTTAAATAAATTTCAGCGGAACTCTATTGACGTGTACATTTTAATGCCAACTAAACTTAGCATGCAATCGTTTCCTCCGAAATTTCGTAAGATAGTACCAACGTCACTTTATATTTTTTTCTTTCTTTTTTAGTGAAATGTGTTCTTTATGTACTGTCTCGAAGAAATTAAAAGTTATAGAACTTAATTAATGTTGTGCGCCACTGTGTCAAACTGATATCCTTCAATGTTCAGTCTACGGGAACTACGTAATTAAGTTATGAATATTTTAAAAAATTGAAACAGAGGAAGATAACGGAACTGGAAGATTTAATCATAAAAATAGCGACTTTAAAAATGGTTATTTTAAATATCACTGTGAATTAAGTTATCAAATACAAATATATCTTTTCCGAATTTTCGCGGATCACAAATATTGCAAAAAAATATAAAGTGACTTCGATATGGCCATGCCAAATTTAAGAGAAAATTTGTTTTCTGTATTATAGATGTTGTTTAAAACGTCGAGGTTCTTACATTTTTTTCGTTTCTCTTAAATATAAAATGTAGAATACGCCCGTAGAGTTTCTGACATCCTTTTAGATTCGACTTCTACACAAATATCACTAAAAATATGAGACAACCTTTGAAAAATCGATTCTATACACATAAATAATAAAAATAATACAAAGTTTCGAACAACTTTTAATATCTAAGTTTTAACCTGCCTCCAATTTTTAAGATATCCTTTCCTTTCTTAGTAACAAAATTTGCTGCTAATGAACACACATCGGAAAGTAGAAATAAATATAAATATAAATAAAAGAACAAGTGTAGATTTCCTTTAGAAAGACAGATACTGGTTAACATTCACTACAAATCATTTTTACAGATATTCCTATTAGTGTATCAATGAAAAAAAAAACTTATAATTTAAAATATAAGGGCTACTACTAAATTGTATGGAGTAAATTTTCCAAAAGTGTTCCATATTGTTAGTGACTGCTTATAAACGACAACACCGTTATACTTAATATCACAATACTCTTTCCTTAATTTTCACTTGTTACGTCTATAAAAGTAACCCTGTAATTAATTTGAATCGAGAACTCTCACGTAATACAACAACCCTGATAGACTGTAACTATAGCTAGTTTATCCATGAAAACAAACTAATGCAATTTCACGGATCAAATCTCATTTCTTGTGCTATTTGTTAGCACGTGACTCTGAGTGCTGACACTGTTGTATTACCTGGGGATCGCTTATATTTCAAATAACATTATTGTATATACGTAGTCTAAATAATAAAACAGTTGAACTGTATAATATACCTTCCACAACACCCTTGGCATCAAGGGTTTTGCCATAGTGTTTGCCAAACTTTTTTAGCTGGCCTGAAGAGAGACAATAGACTTGAAATCCAGTTATGCAAAATCCATAAGTGCGCTTCGACTCGGCATACTTTAATTCTTCCGTGGCCCTTTTTTGCGGTGTGGCCAGTGGATCCCATGTTCGTCTACCTATCTTTATATCCATCACGCATGGTTCGGCCATACCATCGATAATGTCTTTCAACGTAAGGAATGTTACTCCTTGAATGTCACACAAAAACACGATGTTAGAAAATGTTGCGCGTGTAACGGTAACGTTAAACGTTACCAAGAATTATGTAAGCATCTACAATTATAAAATCCATGCAGGAAGTAGCGCGAACAGAAGACATGCTTTGATGAAATCATTGTAGAAATTTGCTACTTCTGGTGCCTTACGTTTGCCAAATATTTGCAATTCTGTCGTGCCGTAGTACTTTGGCACGTAATTCTTCAACTGCATCATTACAGGATCTTCGGATTCCTCTAAGCTCTCATAGAATGCGATCTCCCTTTTACCAAGTAATGGTTTAACGACAGGCTTAAGTACACGGCCATCCGGCCTGCGTAGCATACCTACAACATTTTCAACGATAAACGTTTTATAACATTGGTGCGGATGAAACATAGCGTACCCTTCAAAACCGGAGCAACCTTGACTTCCAACAACGAGAATTTGTAGCAAGGGATATTATCCAACACGTACGCGTCGGTTACAATGAAACTTCTGTTTATTAAATTTTTATATTTTTATATTTATGGAGTAACGAGAATGGGGTGAAAACGACCGTTTTGTGAAAACTAGCGCAAGCAGTAGAATTTATCGAAATGGAACAAGTGCTCGTCCTTTTACAGCAAGAATTATATAATAAAATGGTGTTTTAATGATTTGTAAACATTTTTCGAACTAATATGTCTTGATGCAAATTTTCCGATACGATCTACATATTAATTTCATAAACACGCGTTGTCTCAATCTTATTTACATTATTTATTTCTTCTTAATTTAAATGTAGTATGTACATTTACTTATATAATTTTATTTCTTACAATTAGAAATAATAGAACAAATATTTAAGCGCAGTCGTCAAATTCCATGCAGCTGTAGAGTTTCACGTTGCAGTATTTCAAGAGATGATTGGAAACTTTTCTCAACAACAATGCAAATTCGGATTACGAATTCTTGCGCAATCGCTCTTTGTATATAAACTTATCGATTGGCTGTTGAAATCATACGATTTTGAAATCGTAGAAATTTCACACGCGAGCTGACAGTTGAAGAAATTGCGACCCCCTTCTCCCCGCAATATTGCGTACGGAGCGATAAGTAGATCTGCTCAAACTGTATCGAATAATTTTTTTTATAGCGACCTCTTATCAGCATTGAAATACTCCGGCGCAGCTATTCCAAGTTTAATGTAGTTCGTGTTCCACAAGTCGTTAAACTCTTACTTCGCAGCTTTTGCTTTTTTATGCGTTGCACGTTAAATGATTCTACGCGTGCAAACGAGAATTATTTAGATTAGCAAATAAAAATAGGCGTTAGGTCATTCTTCGTAGCTAATGAATAAATTCCAATGCTGACACGTCGGCTAGTCGGACATCTAGTGTGCTGGCTGTCTCACTCTATCCAAATTAATAACGAAACGTCAACAGTTGGACAGTTTTTCCTCCTCATCAGTCTTTTCTCGCGTTCAACAGTGAAGCAGAAAAATGAAATCGATTCATCACGTCGCATGAATGGATAGCACGCATAGCGTAGCGGAAAGACGATTGAAAAATTCTAATAGAAGGACGGATGAAACTTTATTCATTATACGTTACATTGAATAGTACCAATTTATTTCCATAACACCAAAATTATATTATTATAAATTTATTAGAATATTACCAAATATTAATGTTTAATAGTCTGCCAGAAATCGATGCAGGGTCTATTTCTATACAATTGTCATTAAATTTTTAGATCATTTCCTATAACGTATAAACTAATACTAGGTAGCAGCTTTAAAAATTTTAGTATTTAGTTTATCAATTCTAACAGTATTGAGTATCTCCTACTTACGAATTTTCATATCGCATTTCGTCATATCGGGGAATATCGCATTTGTTGGCGTATCATAATTAATATGTATATCCTGATGAATGCTACGAATAGTTTTACATTCATTTTTAATATTCGAGGATCAAAATTGGGAACAAAGTGTGATATTAGAACACTAATAGAAGGTGAAAAATAAAAAAGATCGCAGATCATTTTTAGACGGTTTAATTACAGAGGTTATTCAAAAATTGTGGTACAGTCAGCAAAAGAACGACTCCTCCTTAAAATTGAACCGAAAGTATAAATTAAAATTTTTTCATACAAGGCTTCATTTTCTAAATAATCGAGATTGAAAATTTGATATGCGTGCATTTAGACACGAATTGGTTCGTTTGTCCGGTCTGTCAAACCCCTTTGTATCTAAACGGACACGTAACTAACAAATATTCAAACTCGATTTTCTCGGAAACGGTGACATATATGAGAAAATTTGATTGTATATTTTCGACTCAATTTTAACTGCGGAATCACACTCTTGGTGGTTAAACCACGATTTTCTGTACACCCTATATACATTGAATAAAGAGATCAAAAGTCGAAGGTCAAGATAATGCAAAATTAGCTAAAACTAGATGCAACGAAGTCCAAAATGCGAGTACAATTTAACTTTATAAAGAAGGTCAATGTAAGATATAAATATTCAGTGGGCAGTACTATCCAAGAATACTTAAAGGAAGGTGTGAAAGACAGCCAGATCCTAATAACTAAATTTTCGTGCAAAATCATATTTAAATAAGATAATGAACAAAGAATTGCAAACTGTCGATGTTTTTCAAAATTTTATATGTAAATAGTCTCTGAATCGTACTTTACATTATATAAGACTATACTGCATAATGATTTTTTTGTGGTAGTAACTAAATTATTTCTTTTTCATTCGATTTTTTACTTTAATTAGAATTCTAAAGCGGCGAAGTTTTCTTCCCTCGTGCATCAATACACAAGGACAAATAAAATCGATTAAACAGGAATAAAAACACGAGACACGCAGCCAGATATATGCATATACAATATATATATACATATATGTCACAATATATATATACAATACATATACACACACGAAATCGAGGTATTATTGAAAATTAAAAGCTACAATTATTTAATCGCAATTAGTACTAGATCCAGCAATGCCGGAACATTGACTAAACACTTATATTATTATTTGTTATTTCTTTATAATTTTTACATCCAAATTTACTGTACTCGTTATACTTCAACCTCAGGACTAAATACATGATTCATTCACCGCGAACAGTTTTTTATTGGATAACAACGTCCTTGTAGAAAACGTAAGGAACTGACTAACTTTGTGGAAATGAATCATTATGAATCCTAATACATCTTTGAACTGATCGTTAAATAGCATTCAATGGCCAAGACAGTCAATTTATTGGACAAGCTGCTCAGAAGTGGTTAAAGAAAGATAAATTCTTGAGACAAGAAATAAAATTGCCACAAAAGGTTATGTTTTCGGAAATCCTAAAATAGAAAAATAGATGTGCAGATATAAAAAGACGTAAGAGATACAATATCAAATTTCCGAATCGATTAGATAAATATTTTCTCCGTAATCTTAGGGCAAACACTATAATATTGACGTCAACAAGAAACACGTTCAAAATCTTGATGCTGGTTGTTTACTGAGTTTCAGACTAAAATGCTAGAAATGCATTGACACGATGAGTAAAAATTTTATTATAAAAATCAGTAAATTCAAAAATTTTTAAGATATTTAAAGAAAATATTTTATTAACTTCTAGAAGCAATATTTGCTTTTAAAATTTAGAATTTATTTACATATACAGTTACCAGACACTTTGGCGTAACAAAAAATATTAAAAATTGTTTGAAAAAATTATAATAACTATTCTCAAATTACTACGAAAATTGTTATTTTAGCTAATAGATACTTTCGCTATCCGAGTTTTAAATAAATACTTCACGTTTGTCTTTGCATTCAATATACAGAAATTGTCTAACAATGATGCTTTATGAATCCATTTTTATTGACTATTTATCAACAATTCCCATCTAACACGTGAACTATTCATATATTCATGTATATAAGCGTTTGAGCGTCACAAAATGATTCTGTAATGCAGTCTCATTCAATCAGAATATTCCAGTTAAATCACGCACAACATCACCGGACTAAGTGGAGTACATTTAAAATAAAAAGCTGGCTTGTTACAAACAAGCTCTTTTATTCGGACATATTTTAAAGAAATTTGCTCTTTCCCCAATACAAATAGAATTACTGAACGTTAATCTGTACAACGATTTTAAATGTTAACCAGCTAATTACATTTTCATTAGATTAAACGTTGCAGGACTGTTTCAAACAATACGTGGTACTAGTTTCTGATCGTCAAAAGCTATAAAAACGAGGGGCAAGGCTCGCATACTCATATCTCCTCTTTCTAAATTATCCATTTTTGTTTACGAGCTGAAGGGCAATTCGGGAAAATTTACTGTATAGACACAGATTATCTAAATGACTGTTTATTTAATCTCCTTGTCATCGGTCGGATATCCAGAGAAAAATGTACATGAAAATTGTTTCACGGTCTTTTTTTCGTTTGGACATAGATGCATTGCGGAGCATAGCCTTTCAAGTGCCGGGCCACAGTCAGAGCCATTTGATAAATCGCGTAACAAGCAATAGCCAGAACATACTGGTTGCGTTCAATAGGTACTGCACATTTCCGGAGTATAAATAGTTCAAACTCGTTCAATTTTCTTATTTGTGGATCGCTATATCTTACGTCATCAAATCAGTCACCAATCAAGACGATCGCGAGAAAACCTATTCTTCATTTGTAAATTAAACATGCATGACTCCTTTTATTGGAGTCTGTTAAACCGAGTTTCCTTTACGCAATCAGAAGTAATATTTCTTACTATATCCTTCTTACAAATGCTACTACATCCATCGATTGTGCCAAGTGCTAAACGAAATCTAACTGAGAAATTTGTTACTTGCTTTTGACTTGATTCTTTCTATCATTCGTACGTATGCAATGATCAGTGCTGTCATGTTCTGTTATTCTCTGATCAAAATACTATTTTGACCAGGACTATTTTATATTTCATTTATCTCGAATACTGAAATTTATTGACATTACTTGATACGAATTTTACGCTATTAATATATTTAATATATTTTAAATACTTTATATCGATCTCTAAGCAACAATGAGTGGTTTGTTTTGCTAAGACTTCCCAACCATTTCGAGAAACATTTCAATGTTCAAGTAGTATGTCTAAACGATTTCAAGCCTAACGATAAAATATAATACATACGAACTTTCAAAAACCATTTTGTACGACGTTTGTGAGAAAGAACATTTCCTGGCGCATAAAGATGAAATTACGGTTTCACCGTTATGTTGTAAGTTATGCAACGCAATTGCTTTGTAATCTTTTTGCACTCGACGATTTAACATTCGGATAACAAACTGTTAAGTAACTCCGTTTGAGTGCATTCAGTTCGATTTCGGATTAGCGACCGTTTCTTACTTCCATTAGTCATAGAATATAGAATCAAGATAAAAGGATGTATTTTATCTATGTGAGAATTTGAATGGGACCTACAATTGTAGACGAAACAATTGTGTCGCTCAAGTATCCGACACAAGATTAATCGAATGAAATTGATAGTTAATAAGAGGGAAAAATTTGTTCCTTATCGTGAAGGAAATACTAGTAAAAGTTTAAATTCAAAAATGAAGTATCAGTCCTTTCTGTACTATTTTTTCGTCTAAAATAATTTTATTACAACAGTTCTTATTTACAATTTTTGTTCACCATGTATCACTCGCAACAAATTTCGTTCGTTTCTGATATTCAAATTGTTGCAGATTAAATTATATATTTAAAATTATAGGAAGCTAAATTAAATATTTGCAATCATTACAGACTAAATTAGACATTTTAAATAATAACCAAAATTTAATTTAGCTGGATGAACTACATATCAAATTGGATATAGCATATCAACTGTCGTTCTTTATCAAAATGTTCCATCGCATCTTCTTCTTAGAAGAAGTTGTATGTAAACTACATTCGAGCTAACAGTCACGTTATCTTCTGAACTTGATACTAGCTATTGGTCGTTAAACTGAAATTACGCCATCGTTAAACTGGAACTCCTCAGAAACTCCCGGTTATAATAGAAGGTATCGAAGGTAAATAACGAAAGAAATAATATGTACATTTGTACCAGAATTTTCCTGACTGATTACTGGATCAGTAGGTATAGCCGAGTTAACGAAACTACTTTCAACTTCTCTTTCTCGAACGTGTTTTGTCAACAGAGTTACTAAGTAGTTATAACTAAAAACAATTTGATTGGTGTTACTAACATCCGGTCAACTAACCATACATCATAAATCTGATTTTCTGAAATCTTTATCAAGCTTACATAAACTATATCTACATGCGATTAATTCCGTGTTAATTTTATAACGGCTAATATTTCAAATAAACGTAAACAATGACGAAGGATAACGTTAACACTGCTTAGTGATTAAAGTACGTAAAGTACATAAGTTAATTTAACAAGTGAAGTTAACCAGATTGTAGAATTGAAATACATCACACTAATTATATGCCTGTTTCAATTGCTACAAATTCAAAAGAGATTAAATTTATGAAAATATAGCGCAAGGGAAATTTATTTTTAAAAATGACCTAAGAATCGCTCCAGCCATATATGACCGGCGTAGCCATCAACGCGCTAATCTTCCTACGGACCCGATATAGAAATACGGGGTAGCCTATAGTCGCTTTCCTGTTTAAAAACTGTGTGACTATTTTATATTGGACATTTTCAAATTCTTGTTTCGGAGATTCAGAAAAACAATTATGACTGTGCGATTTATTTTGCTTAAGTGCTGTATAAACTTTAGGAAAATAAACGAACTTAATTTTGATGGAAATGAGTACATGCAAATCACCGATAATGCTGATGGTAATTAAAACGGTTGCTTACCGATTGTACGTCGTTTGTCATTGGACGGATGTCCGGCTACCTGAGTCTCCAATAGACTGATGGTATCGTGGAATTCAGAATCGGCCGAGGTTTCCGCAAATTCCGTGCTCGGAACCTTGTCGATGTGACATAATGTTTTATCGGACTGCGAGTCTAAAGTCGTCATCGTTATTGCACCGTGCGGCACACAGTAATTAACTTCTGCAATTAAAGAGTTGCACCGTTCGCAAAGATCTTATCTTCGTTGCGAACTCCACCCCCACCTCCGACGATTACACATGGAAGCTTATTCTAATTGTCTTCGGCTGTTTTATTTCCGCCTATAAATACAAATACCAATGGATATAAAAAACTCAGGACATTACAAACATGTAGCGAATATTAGGAATTACGGTGACTGGATACATATAATGAGGGATATTGTTTATGACTATACATGTACATATATTCAAAAGAACCTCTCTCTTTTAGGTACTATAATGCATGTGATCTTTTTGACCCGCTAGCGTTGGTAAAACAGAGTAGAACGTAAAGGAAACTTGAAAAATGTTCATGCAACAATTGCAGCCTCATATTTACTGATCTACATTTAAAGAAATTATAGAAACTCATAAAAATAAAACGTCTTGAATTTCATTTTTATAAAAAAATAATTTAACATCGATTTCTTTTAATATTAATGTACGGATTTACTTTACAACAAAATAGGGTTTGTTAAAAGCAAATACACTAACAACTGTAAAATCATAAATATTTTTAATTAACTCTCGTTGTTACCTTCAGTAGAAAATATGCGAATGTATTGTTCACAAGAATTTTCTATTTCTAACTATTTCGATAAATCTATTCGTAAACACAGTGTTACCTTCAATTGTTCCTTTCCGCTCATACATCCGCATTCTTTAACTTTGTATTAATTGTATCACAGGTTAATTCACATCGCACTGAATAACATAATAGTGTTGTCTTCCGGTGCGCTTTTAGATAATTGAAATGCAAATCAAATTCCGATAGATATTTCGCGCGGATATTTTCAAATGTCGCATTACAATGTTGGTTGATATCGGTAGAGGGCACAATGTGTTTGTGAAAATTGAATGTTCTAAATACGCGCTTTTATCAACAAATTATACTGTTCGTCGGTCTTTTGAAAACGTAATGTTAGCAGAGACGATTACTAATAGAATGAAATTAAATAGTTCTCTACCTGATTGAAGACAGCTACGAAATATCAATTAATAATGCGTTCACTAAGTAGCATGAGGAAACTTCGTTACTGTTTAGGAATCGACTTTCTCAAACTATCGAAAGAATCATAAAATGCAACTCATACGAGGCATACGTACATTTATTGGATATAACAGGAGAATAATTTATTAGCCACTCTTCTTTTACAAATGTTACATCTATGACATTTTACATGCCTATCTATTATTGTAACCTATACGATAACCAGTCCCTTCACAACAACACAATACAATGGCTAAAGATCGCAACACTTTCACGTATATAATTCCGTTGGAAGCCGTCCGTGTATTAGGCGGAACTAAGATTGTGTTCACGACTTTAAACTTCACATAATTCTGAATGATCACACGTCCTTCCACTAGACGTCTTCCTACTTTTCTATACCTGTCTCTTTCGTCACACACCAAAGATTCTTCTAGAATCCACCAGAGGGCGAATGTTGTTTTTATTAAATGAATAATCGTTCCCGCCACATCCAACATATACAATCAACTTGAATGTATACACACGTGCTTAGAACAGTGACTGCGAATCTTACTCAGTTTTGACAGGTGGCCCATTTCCGATTTTTTTGTACTTGATTGGCTATGTCATAACCTATTTGCTTGATTTCGATATGTTATTTTGTTAATATTGAAATAACTGTGGTTGTTGTATTGGATTTTTCGATTACACGTGCAATATTGTGAACATGAAGCAAGAAAAGAAATAACAAGAAATAGTATTAATTCGCATTTTTGTTCGAGAATCAATTTAAATTCATAATTACAGGTATGTTTTCACACATCTAATAATATAACATTCATTGTTACTACTTTGTGTTTTCTGTCTACAACTTCATTTGCTTTTTCACTATATAACAACTACGAAAGAAATACAAATTGCTATTAGTAAAATTATTAACTTTATTTCCCATAAAGTACTCATTGTAAAAAAACTTATTATATTTACAAGAGTCTGACAATATATGTATAATTATCACTTTGTATCTTTTTAACTCGCAGAAATGTTAATCTTCAGTACAAAACTTAATAATATTTTTACTATTATATCTCTAATGCTGACTTATATATAATGCTGACTTCGTTTTGCACTAATCAGTTTGTACAAAGAATACATTTTCTCATTATGCTGTCCACTTTAAACACCTTGTATCAAGATGTGTACCTAAGCATTTCATACTACAATATCTAGCACCACAAGGAATGCAAGTATAATTACTAGGAAATCCACAAACCGCACAAAAGTGACGTTCAGGAAAGCGTGATGGTGGTGCTTGAGCAGATACATAGTTTGGAGAGTTCGGATTAATATTAAGATCCTCTTCTACTAATTGTGCAAAAGTTTTTCTAAACCGTTGCTTATAATATTCTGCTGACCTAGTTTTTTTCTTTCTACCACCTCTGGTGTCTAATGTTTCTTGAAATTTTGGTACCTTTTTGCTCATTACTGAAACAGTTCAAATAATTTGCACTTAAAGTATGTTTATTCAAATTAAATTTTCTGAAGTATGTTATGTTGTGTGTACCCAAATCTGCATGTGGATCATCGTGGAAATTATCTTGTTCCAAAGCTTCCAATGCTTTTTTCTGCCTGCGTTTACGAGCAGCTTCATCAAGTACTCTCTTTTGATATGCATCTTTTATTCTACCAGACTCCCGTGCTGCCATTATGTGTTATTTGATATATATTTCTAGATTGTAATCAAAGCGAAAGAGAAATATCTCTTGTACAATATTTATATTCCTTTCTCTGCTAAGGGAAACGATATTTGATCCATAAGATCATCAACTTTTGCTTGTAATGTATCTAAGATATCAGCAGAAATGAATAGGTGTTTTTCATCCAAATCTTGAATTATAAATTTTCGTCCTAAGGCAAAAGTTTCATCCAGATGTAAAAGAAATTCCTTCATAGCTGAATCACTGAAAAGATAATAAAAAAAGTGTTACTGTAATAGGTTTATTTTATGTCAATTATACAGGTAAAATGTCAAAGCGAAAAGGAGTTTCTCTTGATGAGAAACGTGCAAGAATGCTTCAAATATTTTATGAAAAAAGAGAATTTTTTACGATAAAAGAATTAGAAAAAATCGCACCAAAAGAAAAAGGTATTGTAACACAATCAGTGAAAGATATAGTTGAAGCATTAGTCGATGATGGATTGGTAAGATCGGAGAAAATTGGTACTTCTGTATATTTCTGGACATTTCCAGGGTAAGTTTTCCATTTATTGATTTCATTGTAAAATTGACTACTTATAAAGAATAAAAAAATATCTTCTGTAGTGGAAACATAACTGCTATAGAGCAAAGAATATCAGAAGCTTCTAAAAAAATAGTGGAGGCAGAATTTAAACTTCAAAAATTGAAAGAACTTTGTGTTAAAGAACAGGTAATCAAAATAATATAGCACTCCATTATTTACATTTTTGTAGTTTGAAACAAAATAGAATCTGTTTAAATAAACCATCAATATACTATTTCATATATTTTATATGATATTTCACGTGACATATATAGATGGGAAAGGAAAATACAGAAGAACGACAAATTCTCTTACATGAACTAGAAGAACTAAAGGCAAAAGAGGTTCAGTTGAAAAATCAAATTGCTAAATTTAGTGATGCTGATCCAGAAGTTACAGCTAAACTTAAAGAAAAAGCAGAGGTATTACAATCATTAGTAGTTATGTTTATTTAAATGAAATTTACAAATATTTTATTTTGTAGACTTATAAAGAAGCTGCTAACATATGGACAGATAACATTTTCGGTATTCAAAGTTGGTGTAAAAATAAGTTTGACATTTCTGAAAAAAATCTTAATAAACAATTTAATATTCCGGATGATTTAGATTATAAAGAATGAAAAAATAATTTAATTTTTATTCAATACACGTACCATTCGACCAAAATTCCTTTCGTAACATTTACCATGACTTTTTCTTAGAAAATAAGACGACAAAATTTTGTTATGCATTAGCTTCGATGCTCTTTCAATTCGCACATTGCATAACCACAGAGTGTACTTACGTTATACAACTAGATAAGAAAACTAATAAGGATTAGTGAGTGTATTACAAATTCTATGGTTGAAGTTTAGTACGTATTACTTATCGATAATGGCGCCAGCAACAACTCTGTTATATCTGTGGTAAAATATGCCCTCTAGTTCATACTTCGTCTATGGTTAAACGTTGAAATTTCTATATTTTTTATACAAACTATCATAAACATGTTAATATATCAAGTAAAATATATTTCAAAATAAATTATAAGTGGAACGATAATTTATATGTTATAATAAACCATGATTTTATATAATTTTATTTTGTTTATTAAATAGAATAATTATTTCCATAAAGGTATCATTATCATGTATATTATAAATGATGTGAAGAGGTCTGGTTTGTAATTAACGTAGATTATTCGAAAATCATTTTACCAATCAGGAGGAGTTTTCTATTGCACTTGAACGTCATCTGGCGTTGCATTTTCAACTGTTTTATGAATCGTTGCGTCAGCCATTCAAGTACTCTGAAATCTGCCTCAAAGGAAGTCGGTTACTATATGTACATCGATCGAAGCATCTATCCCATCTACTGTTGACCTGCAGACGTCTTCGATACTACTTTGCACGCGCGAGTTCTACTGAACTAACGTAAGTTCGATTTTCTGTTTTATCAAAACGTTTATCAGTCAATATAATCTTTGATTAAATTAAATTGGTGTTTTTCTTCATTGAAATTGTAATAAAAGTGAACATGCATTTAAATCGGACCGTTATAAATTTTATTGTGCATGGCGTTTCCAACACGTGTAAATGAGTCATAATTCTTATAAACCCACGAGTAGTCAAATAATTAAATTTCTTATATTTGAACAAAACATATAAATTACTTTAGTCTTGAGTGGAATATCACGGGTTACGTAATAGAACTATCCTTGAGATGTGTCTCTATTATTACTCTTTCGTTAATAAGAACATTTCAATTTTTAAAAGAGTAGAATTTTTAATTGACTGAAATTACAATTATTTTTACCTGACTGAAAATTTGCTATAGTTAATTACGTTAAAATCTATGTAAGTCTAACATTTATTTTTCTTCATTCCTTAAAAAAATGAAAATCCTTTGTTTTATATTTTAAAATATTCATTACGAAATATTGCATAATACTGTGGATTTATTAATGTCATTAGTTTAAACCATATTAAATGTCAAACAAATAGTATTAGTAACAGTAGCATTGTTATTCGTTATACATATGAAAATGCTAATATTATTCACATTGCAATAAATTATGTTTCTTACTAAAATTAAATCAAATTTGTGATGTATCCTTGTACTTATTAAACATACAACTTGACCTTTAAGCAACCAGTTATGTCAATGTCGTCACAGTAGTGCTGAAGTACATTTTTATACTTGGCACGGGGCGGAACATTTTACTCACTGTGTCGATTGCTAAATGCCTATCGAAATCGCGATTTGATTAGAGATAATCTGTTGCCTGTGTATATGTCATACACATGCAACACGAATAAAAATGGAGGAATGTAGGTGCTTCCTGAATTGATAAAATTTTTTTTTGGATTTGTAAAATGTTAAGGTTGTGTATGTTTCATTCACTCATTATTACGAAACGTCCAATTTTCCACGTGTTCGTACTTATATAACGAAAGAAATATTAAGTAGAATGAATTTCTATCCACACGAACTTTGAAATAAAGTTTTTTGAAAATAAAAGAAATATTGTTATATTTAAATAATTAATATAATATATTGATATATGTGTATGTATATATAATATACATTTTAACATATTGTTTAGAAGAAGCAACAATGGGTGCTCCCGCTGGTGGTGATGTAGAAAAAGGAAAGAAAGTAAGAATAAATAATTTAAAATATTACAATTTTTTAATATTAGTTTTAAGTGCATTCGAATCTATTTAATTTTTTCGCACAATGTACTAATTTCCCGCGGCATTCCGATTTCGTGACGTAAACGTCTGTGTGTAGCAAACGTCACGTTTTATCAATTTTTGATAAGATCAATGTATCTTTCCATTCAATTTTTATTTCAAACCGATGATTCTAATTACTAGTTTTTATTTATATTTTTATTAAAAATAACAAAATGCGTTTAATTAAAAATTTATTTATGTTTGTTTTTTTAGCTTTTTGTACAAAGATGTGCACAGTGTCATACCATTGAAGCTGGTGGTAAACACAAAGTAGGTCCCAATCTTCATGGAATCGTTGGAAGGAAAACTGGACAAGCTGCTGGATATAGTTACACTGATGCCAACAAAGCAAAAGGTTTTATTTTATTATTATAATGTTACACACTACCCTTGTGATCCTATTCTTGATATTATACTAAAATATGTCTTTGTTACTTTAGGTATCACTTGGAATAGAGACACACTGTTTGAATACCTGGAAAATCCAAAGAAGTACATTCCTGGTACAAAGATGGTCTTCGCTGGTCTGAAGAAACCACAGGAACGTGTAGATCTAATTGCGTACATTGAACAAGCTGCAAAATAAGCTTGAGCCCTTCTGAAAATGACAAAGCACGCTAAACGTGTCCAGCGAGTGTCGCAGAGGGAACTAGTACTATTATCATCTCAAACCTCATAGACATTTCGCTATATTTCACTCAACTCATTCATTGACACTCTCTTTATCTGGTACTCAAGCGTTTGCAAGTCTGAATAGTGAACAATTGTTATTATGAATTATAAGTAGATAAATCATATTGTAATTACATACATTGACAAAAGTCAGGCTAGAACTGACTAGAATTAGCAGTACTCCTTCATCATGAAAGATATTCCGGTGCTCTCTTACGGTGGCTGAGCCATACGTATATTGTGCACTTTATTTATTTATGATTGTACACTGTTCGAATCGTTCAACAGATTGTTAATCTGTAATGCAACAGTACAAAAATACAGATTCGACAATATATTTATAAGGTTTTCATTTTTTTTCTAAAAACCAAGACCGAATTTTTTTTAAATCGCGGAAGCATCGAAGTGATAAAAAGCAATAAATAAAAAAAAACACGCTTTAATCTCAATAAGATTAAAGTAATTAAAACTTTGCCAATTATGTACAAGAGATATTGTACCTTATGAATGACTAAAATTTAATTAAAAAGAAAAATGTGATAAATAATTTCAATTATGACGAAATAAATCGGAATTTTTAAATTAATTAAAAAATTATACTTTTACAGATTTATATTATATTTGTGCACTACTATGATAAGCAGGAGGAAGGATGTGGTTAAGAATGGCGGGAAGTAATGCCCGGTAAAGAGGTTTATACACTCTTTAAGGGAATTTGATTTCATTTGAATATAGTTGCTCGTGAAGTCGCGTTCGTTCGTTAATTAAAAGTTTTCATAAAGTTACCAGTTAAGATGGAAAATAATTCAGATTCTTTGAAAACAGATGAGACATCGAGTGATAATAGTCATTGTGAAGTGAAACACAAAGAAAATTCTTTAAGACTTCGATTAGTCCGTGTTTTTAGTTCCGGTTCTATAAGGTGCCCGAAAAGTCCGTTACATAGTTCAAGTTCACAAAGCCCGAGTCCAAGCTACAATAGCCCATCTGCGAAATCCAGATATTCTTGGCAATTATCTTCGAGCTGTACAGAACATCGTGCACATTCTTCATCAGAAAGTGGTGTTTCGCTTGCATCTCCAAAATCATTGGCAAGTAGTAATTCAACAGATTCGCCGACGAGTTCAACAGACGTATTTCAAAATTCAAGGTGGTACGTTGACAATGGGTAAGTTCCTTAAAACTATATCAACATGCTACGATGGATAAATTGAAATGCTATATAAACTCTATTATGATATGATAAAGGTCTTCTCTGAAGACTTTTGCAGAAAGATTCATGAATCGATCTTCTATGGCTAAACATGGAGTTTGGTAGAAAATATTTACCTTTGTGTTTTGTCACTGTAACAATTGTGATTACCTTGACCGCGATTGCATTTCGAAATGTTCTTCAAAAGTGGAGTCACGTGCTAGTATTGTACGAAACGGTATGCTAATTGGCATACGTATGTATTGCATAGGTACAAACATATTGCAAGCGAGATGGCTGATGAATATAAATCGAATAGCCTTCGGGGATGTAATCGATCAAATGTAATCTATATGAACGTGAAGCGTAAATAATTGGAAAAAAATGGATAGGTACTTTGAAGATACATTGAAGCGAACACACATCACCAGTGAAGTGCTGATGGGTCGATGCAGCGCCGGCGCTGCGGTACGGCGGTACATAACCAAGAAGACGAGTATCCCCACCACCTGCTATCGTCGAAACGATCGCGCGATATATATCCACTTCTCCGACCAGCGTTTTAAGTTAGAACGAGAGGAAGCGATACTGGCGCTATCTCTTTCCCTGTTTCTATCTCACTCCTCGCTTCTGTCCCTTGTCGCACGAATGCATTTCGTCGTGCTCCGCAGAACACTACACGAAGCGCCTCGAACCAGTATAGAACGGTTTGCAGCAAAGTACAGCCGTTTCCTGTTCACCTCTTCTTGAGGAATTAGGAATTGAATAAAATCGGTACAGGTATGTGTCGAATATATTTGACGATTCTGTATACGGATTCTGCATTTGTTTTCTAGTTAATTCGAATAGATCAATTTTTTAGAATCCTTTTTATTCTTATGTGACGTATTGGTAAATAAATGACGAAGATAATCGATGACAGTGACAGTTAAGCTTGTCGCGTTTTTGCATATGACACGCGTCGTTATTGTCTGCGAATTAGCATGTGAACTAATCGTGAGCGCTTAAAACGATATTCGTTCCAATCTGAACTTTTTCGAGCGTTTGGACTCTACCAGATCATAAATATTACGGAAGAACGTCGAGAGATAGTATTCGTAGTTTTTACTCGATGCGTCGTTTAAGCTCCCTTTGAAAAATCAATTCTTTCGGTGGAACGCGTTTAGCATATCAATCGTTGCGTGACCCGTTGGATACAAGAGTCGAAAACATTTCCAACGATTTACACGCTCGTGTAACGGTTCCTTTGAAATACCGTGACGGAAACCCATTGTGATTTGTAATTCATCAACTTTATGAATGCACACAGGGCATGCATTGCGCCTATAGCTAAGTTACGTGGCATTAAATGCTCTGTTCCTAGAGTGTTATGAACATACTTTTAGGGCTTCGATACTGCTTTTAATCAGTAACTGAGACGTTACAAACTGTGTGAGCAAAAGCATCCTTGAAAATGATTATCGTTGCATCTTTCAAAGAGTTATCTCGCCCATTTAGAGCCACTTGTATTTAATTTTCCTTTTCTAGATTAGAAATCGAGATAAGAAAGGTGTCCGTCGATCGAAGCATCTTTTATCTCAAGTGAACGCTCTGATTGTAATTTTTAAAGGGCCTGAAAGTGACCTCAAGCAGAACGCATGATTTAGGGCGCGGAATTTCCTTACGTATATATGCGTGTATGTACGTGTATACATATGTGTAATACCAGTGCATACATATATCCATTTATACATACACCCAGCACACATGCACTCGAGACTATACCTATTTGTAGCCTGCATCATCAGGCAAAAAGTAGGTCTAGGGAATCAGCTGACCGAAAGAGGCGCGTGCGCTTCACTAAAACCAGAACACATTTGAAATGCCTGCTACACGCCTACACTCGGAATCTGGGAAGAAGGGAATCCTTGAAACGCGGTTTCTGATAAACCCACGAAAAACTATTTTTTAATCATTTACGTAGTTAGGTACACAAGGACACGCGTGTGTGCGTGGGCTAGGCGTCACATTTAAATGCAGGTCAGGCGTGTTTGACGTGACGTGTTGTACAGGAACTCGCTCCACATACAGGACAAAGAAACGCCAGAGAATATCATGTGGTTCACCAGATTTTAATCTTTCCCACCGTTTTTTCTTTCTTTTTTTTTTTTTAATAAATTAAATTCTTTTGCTTTTTTTATTGGCTGTACCTAAAAGATTCTTATTTACTGGTATGCAGCTCTATGTATTTTGATATTACAAGTTCACGTGTATGTACTTTTACAAATATATTTTATTTTACATATTGATTGTTTTCAATGTATTGATATTTTTAAAGAAGTGGGCCATCATGACTTACCCTATCGTATCAGCAATATAACAATCTGTCCCTTCTACTTCATTGACCCAATGGAATTGTTTCCACTAATGAACTTTGATTGCTACGAGCCGTGTATCTCTAATTAATTTCGATTTAATATATATTCGATATTAACCCCTTACGATTTACTGGTATACGTAGTACAGTAGTAACAGGGGAGATGGAAGATAGCCAATTAATATCTCTTAACTCTAATTAATTTTGTCTAATAGAACCAAATTTATTTTTGTCTCTAGTCTATAAGCTATTGACATGAATATAAATTCATGGTTTCTTTACAGGCTTTATCTTAATAATAGTATATCAGGTTGAGCAATTAAACGGAGATAAGTGATAAACAATGCTGACTGTTTTACCACATGTCCAATTAAATTATCAGCATGTTTACCGTTCTAGTCAGTCGATAAATTTATTGAAAAATTTTGCAATTTTTGTTCGAACTTGTACGGTTATTATATCAGCGCTCTTTGCAGTGAACACGTAATAGATCTATGACCATGACCGAATGAGCGTTTAACATGAACATAGTCAAGGTGATACGACATCTATGGAAATATTAGACTTCTAAACTGCGAATCTTATTTTCTTCTAAACTATATTTCGTTTCTCTTCACATTTTTTAACATACTTTGCATACATTATTAAAAAGTTTTATTATACGTTCCTAGAAAAAATGCCAATATCGTTTCATGCTGCTCATATGCTTTTTTATAATTTCATTACTAATCATTGCAAACAATCAGTAATACATCTTTTGCAAAGATCAATTCCTGCTAATATTCTTATTAAATACATTGTAATATAAATGATATCACTTATTTTTCTAATCTGAAATGGGCGTATAGGCTGACCTAATCTTAACGTAGTAACTGATATTGAACATAAAAACTTGTCGATATGAATAACAAATTGGACTCAATATTTCATTAATTCGCAGCGTCTCTGTATAACATGTTAACAAAATTTATTATGTAACATAATTTTAAAAAATCTCCTTCCTCCATGAATAGATGCGAATATTTTAGTAATACGGTATAAAATGGCGATTGTTCCTGGCTTTGTTGTCGCGTATGGGACCTATTCTGCACTGTTAGGATATTTTCTCCCGTTGCATAAACGGCTTCAAGATTGTCTTAACAAAAGTGGATTTGCTAGTGAAAGGAATTTCACTGTTAGCCGTGAGAAAAAAAGTAAGGCAGTGACACATGAGAAAATCTCATTACTTGACCATACTAGACCGGCTTACATTCTACGCTCATAAAATCATTAGTCTACTTTCCATTTCACCTATTGCTTTAGCTTAACCTACGAACCGGAGAGTATCGGATGTACGTTTTACATGGAAAAATTATGCAATAGTATTTTGCAAACGTGTTCTTTCCGATGATCAAATTACTGCGAAATAGTTTTCTTGTTCAATAAGATGTTGCAATAAATATCGAATTCAAATAGGCATGCAGTTTTCATTATTTTATTTATTGTCAGCAATTTTATTTTAAAACAAAAAATATATTATAAAACAGCTGTAGTGTATGTTTCAAATCAGTTCAATTTTAATGTCTTAATATTTTAAAACTGTTTTGTCCTTTTTCTGTTGTCTAGTAAACCACAGTTCCGTTTTTTAAAACTAATAATACTTTATCAACTTATGAGACTCGGCTTTGGTCAGGATATTGTGGTCTGTGCGGAGAAAAGCAACATTTTGTGATAACTGCAGTACATCATATTATGCACTTCTATGCTTTGAAATTATTTATGTAGGACACACGTAAAATATAATTAAGCTAATATATAATTTTTGTTTTTTAAATGTAACTCTTTAATATAATATTAAATATTCAAAATATATTCTTAAAATATTCCTGACAAAGGAATAAGAAAAAGGCACCAATATTTATTTATTAAAACACAATAAGATAAATTACCTAAATTATATAAAACGAACAACAAAGTTATTTTAAACAAAGCGATGATTTTCTGTACATCGAAATGGAGTGTCGCTTAGTGCAAATGCTACGAACATAACAATACTTGCTCTCCACCATTTCAAACATATGAGTTCAGTTTTAACATTACATACATTAGATTTATTTTTCCGCAGATTTACAGAACAAATAATCTCAGGACACAATCATTCTTAGACGGTCATTTGTTTGCTTCCGATGAAAACACAGTGTTCTTTTATTTCCTCTTATCCTCTCGAAGTCCATTCACTTGTTAGAAGAAATGATTCCTCTTACTCCAAGTACTGTTAGTACTATTATTACTTTCATAAAAAATTAAATATTTTAATAAATATATTTAAAATGAACCACCTACTTTCTAACAATAAGTTTATGATTCCTCACCTAAAATGCCTGCAAATTTCCAAAAACTATTTCTTTACAAAATACAACTATTATATAAAAAAAATACAACTACTTGTAATAATTCATTCAGAGCCATTATTTTCGACGTTGTCATGTTCTTATCTCCAATAATATTTCAAGTAATGCTATATGAAACGTGCGCTGATCGAGTTCCGGGGTATCGTAGAAATTACTATGGGGACCATAAGTTCCGGGTGCGCCCGCGTCACAATTAAGCGAAGCGCTTTCTTTTTCGTCCGGATGAAAATCCCGCGCGGTTCTCACGCGGCACTGTCACTCTCATTGAATGCGAAATAGAGAGTAAAGGCTGAATGAGGCAGGTCTGATTAATTGTCCCGATGATATGCAGTGATGAAGTACTCGCCGCAGCAACAGCAGAAGGAAAGGAAGTCGGAGAGCGACATATGCTCGGTGGACGGGACGCCGAAACGGGTGGTCCAGGATCACTCGACGTCGACGGAGAGCAAGAATCCTTCGAGCTCGTCGAGGAGGAGCGGTTTCTGCCGTGCCCAATCGTCGGGAATGTTCGCCTGGATGCGAGTGTTCCGGTTGGCCACGATGCTCCAGCAGGTCGGCTGCTAGAGTCCCGAAGTACAAGAAGAGGCGTCACGCGCCGCTTACATAGATGTATTTAACGAATTCAAATTTAAAGGATCGTACACGTGTGCGTCGCGCGCCCCCTAATGTCGCGCCTGCACTTATGCAACCATCTCGTCACCGCGTGCATCTGGATGCACGGTCACACGTGTACAGGCGCATCCGACGACCCTTTCCTCTTGGTCGCGCGATTTACGTATACATAGGGTGGTTGGTTCGTAACATAGGGACGGCCGACGGTAGCTCAATTATAGTGCGTTACGCAATTACGTGTTAATAACCACGGGCGTCGTACTGGCTACGTTTACGCCTACCATGTAGAGATGACGTTAAATTGCACGCGCGTCTTTCCGTATATGTGCATGCCGGTGTAAACACCGTTTCCGTGTGTGAGCCACTGAGATGCGCGTACACCACGCGTGTGCATCGTTACATATAGATCGCAGTCCCAGGTTCCAGTTAATCGATCGGTCGTTCGCGAACCATTAATTAGCGCGTAAGCCTCGAAATTGGAGTTAATTCGTCGTGGAACGACGGTGATCCGTTCGTTCGTCCTTTCTCCCGTTATCCTTTTCTTTCGATTCGACATCTTAGGGACGGGTCGTATGTGCACGTATGTACGATTGCCTGCCATAATAATACAGTTTCTTAGCTCGTACGTGTATAGTGATAAGGATAAAATATGGTGCTATGTTCGGAACATTCCTTGATTGTCGAATTTCGTTTTGATGCTTTGCTTTCCGTTCGATTCTCTCTTTCTATCTTTTTTTATCTTTTCTTACCGATCTACGTTCCCCTCTGTTTGTTATTTTCGGTCCTCCCACTGCGTTGCCGTGTCGATCTCCTGCGGTTTAACGACGGTTCCGTAATAATGAATATCGATTATTTTTCTACGAAAACGGGTTTTCTCTTTCTCGAAAACTTACGACGCGTGTCGACGTGTCGGAAGTCTTTCCTTGTTTCTCATTCCACGGATATACGCGGATGTTCTATTTTTGATTTCGAAGTTTACAATCACTGTCTGACCGAGGCATACGAGTACCGCGCGCGCGCTTCAGGTATCTACGATCACGAGTCCACATCCGATTCCACTTCCTCTTTATTAATGTGCGATCGATGCGAAGATCTATCAGTGTTATCAATATCAATCGATATATTTTATGACTACACAAATCGACAAATAAACTCAATATTTGCTTTAACGCGCGATTCACTGTTTTATGCGCCACATCCCATTGTGATCCTCCGAAACAATCTCCGTTACTGTGAAACTATGATGGAACTGCAACCAGGGTTTTTAGAAACACGTTTATCTTTGACTAATAAATGCATACTGTTTTATCGAAACACTGCGTTCATTGTTCTGCCTGCCTAAGAAACACCTTACTTTGCAGCCGATTTTTATCTATTATCTTTAATAAATTATTTTTGGAATGTTGGTGGAGACAAACTTTTTATTACAATTTCTTCTGCTAAAATATGGAGATGATATATTTGTTATCTTGATTTCAATTTAACGTTCTATATTCTACAATTAGAAGCACAAAAATTCGAGTGTTTATTCTTTTAATAAAAGAAAGTAATTTAGGTGCAATTTTTTAATAACATTTATATTTTTGTTTTATCGTCAATGGCGAGATTTTCTCGAATTTATTTCATACTTCAATCTTGTATTATTTTTTTTGTTAAAGTAACAAAAATTGTATTTACAAGAAATGTAATAGAGACATTAATTACCTAGCAAGCGTTCTGTGTAGATTTTGCAATTACGTCCACAGTTTTTGCTTTCGGTTTCTAATAGTTAGTTAAATGGATTAGCAGAAACTGAAAAAAATATTCGACGATGTGTCTATTAGCTTTCAAGCTATTTCCCCACCAATGACATAAGAATGCTTGTGTAAGACTACCTGTACTTTTTGCGTAATTTATACCTATGACGTAAGTCGTGTCATGCGCAACAATAATGAAGACTATTAAGACCAATTGCATGTTGATATTATTAACATTTCACACCACAGTCGAGGTATAAGTATAAATGAACTTCGTTATTTATTAAATAACGAATATAGTAGGGTATAAGAATAACTCAAACGCTTTATTGATTTTTGTAGTCCAGGTTGACTGCTTTACCAATCTAGTAATTATAAACTTGATACACTTCCAGAAAAGTCTTTTGAGAATGAAAATATAATTACTTTAATTTCTTCTTTTTAGAGAAAATAGTAATAGATTTTTATTTCATAAACATTTTAAGACAATGAGAGAATAATTGTTATATCTCTACAGGGATATTTTAGAATATCAGTTAGAATTTATTTCAAATAAATTTTTAAAAACAAATATTAAAGTGTTTCTTGTCAATTAAAGATTTTTCTCATAAAGAAATTTTTAAACGTTTTACAAGGAATTGATTATGAAGAGAAAACTTTATACTTAGTAGTTTACTTCATACGTGGTAGTCTACACCGTCGTTTTTATAACAAGACGAACAAACAGTTATGGAACAGGCTAATTTTACGAATTAATCAGAGGTGGACACTTAGAATATCCATAATTTTTCTACAATTTCTATCTTATATTATACAGCGATAATATTGTCACAGAGTAGATATCAGCTAGAGGCATCCTAAGTCTATGGTATCACATCATTTTCTACAGTGTCGGTAATTCAGATCTAGAGACAGAAAACAGCATTGCACGGCTATGTCTGTAAGAATTAAAATGTAAATAGAAAAGAAAATCTCGATCACTATTGAAAAATGGTATTAAAAAATCAAAGATACATCAAAATAAATATTAAATATAAAATATCGTCTACTACTTCCTGTCAAGATATAGAAAGAAAACTAACAACATAAAAGTTATAAGTTTATCAACGTTGTAAATGCCTATCTCTAATGGAAGACAGATTGCCATCAAAGCAGTGCCAGCACTCATAGTGAGAACGAAGTATATAGGATATTCGCTTCTTGCTAACGTGTTCAAATTTCATGAACTATCGGTAACATCAAATGCGACCTTAGACAAAATAGTCCATAAGATGTAACGTCTGAAGTCTGAACGGATCCTAAATCTGTTCTCTGTGTTATGAAAGTTTTAGTCTCGTTAAAGTTTACCGACACCTGTTTGCAAGAGGAATCGGTAAACTAGAAACCAGAGAGAGAGAGAGAGAGAGAGAGAGAGTGCAGGGTATAAAAGCGATCTACCTTATTGGTGAGCCAACCACGTTTCGAGCTCGCTGTAGTTTGGAAGCATGGGTGGCAGGTAAGACAAATGCCGGTTGGGGGCGAGAGGGTAGGAGAAGGGTGCACGGTCGTAAACACTCGTGCAAGAAGTACCGTGGTACATAGTCTCGCGAGAACCCGTGTCGCGATTACGTCGTTCCGGTTCCGGGGTTCGAGCGTGATGTAGGGTGACCGATTTCAATGGTCCTGTAAATCGAACGTGAAGTCTCACGTGTCAAATGATCGGCCACAATCATTTTCTAGCAGGTGTCATTATCTAAACCGATTTTTCACGATGAACTAAAAGTACGAACTTATTAAAATCGATCTCTTATCGATCCGTTCGTACCGAATAAATCGAAGCATAAGCTCGCAAGGCGACTCGCGTGCCAGTGATTCGAATGTGCCGGTGAAAAGAATTCCCCTACGAGATGCGACGACCTCTGATTCGCCATCTCTCCGAGGGTGGTTGCAGTACAGGTGACAATGCCGGCGCCAGGAGGCAACAGTCCATGAAGGAGGACGACCGTGGCGGTTACACCTGGAATTGTCGTGAATACGGGCATCACCTGTCATCCTGCGACCTCCTCAAGGTCCCCGCGGCCCTTGCGTCTAGGGAGCAACCCACGTCGCCGAAGCCACGAATCACGATCCACAGGTAACCCCATTTCAGTTTATGCCTGTGTGACCTGTGCCACCGTGCACGCGTGTGTACCTGTTGTGTCCCGCGCTCGCAGGGAAAGCTAGCTCCGCAATTGTCCGGGTCAGTGCATCCTTCGGGGGCTCATTCCGGGTAGCCGCGCGAGCGCACTGCTTTCGACCACTTTACAATCGAAAGATCCGCGGTTTGTGGCTGGTTCCTTTCTCAGAAATTCTACCCTAATTTGCTGGCCTAGGCGACACCACTTTTCTATGAACCAGACACGATATAAAACGTTCCGCAGTCTTCGACGTTCGCAATTTTGCATCGAGCTGTTTGCTGAATCTCGAAACTGCTGTTTCAAACAAGCTTTAAAAATTTGCTGTTAATTATAAATAACAGATAAATTTTACTGGAAGATACATCCTCGTTCATAGTACAGGTTATGGTTACATTATATTTCATAGCCGGAAGGTTAATTTTTAATTGTTTGCTTAATTCAAGATAGATTAGAATGTATTTTTCTGTAAACTAGAAACTAAGTATATTTCATATTGACTTCACTATGGTATTTCCAGCGCAACTGTTTGGTATTTTGAATTTTTGAAGAAATATTTTTGAAGAAATATTTTTGAAAAAACTTGTTAGGATTTCCAGATAGTGAGACAAAAAGTTATATGTCAATTTTGATATATCATAACTGTCATTGAAATCGGGAAATTTTTCTCAGAACCAATGCGCGTCACAGTATAAAATCTATTTTTTCAGTATATAAGTTGGTTATAACCTATATAAGTTTCATTATATCGGTAATATACAAATTCTATAGTACATATTTACAACAATCAAATTACATTTTCAATTTCACTCCATTTTCTGCATTGTAGTTGAAAATTATCCAGTTTATAAGCAATTTCTGATTAAATTAATAGTTTCGACGAGAGAAGAGCTTATGCCAGGTATCACTTTGTAGTCAAGAGAATAGGCGAAAATTGATTAGTGCTGTTGTTTATTCTCAACCTCGAGAAGCACATAATTTCACTTATATAAACGAGAACGGCGGTCTATTTTAACTTGGTAAATGGAACTGATACATAAATTGCATAAGTCACTTGTTATTCAAAATACCAGACGACCTGGTTATCAGTCATTAAATTTGTATCGCGTTATCTTATGTTTTATCATCATTTTAGTATTCAGCACACGATTTCTACGTCCGCACCCTCGAAGTGTACTCTGAAAGCTAAAGATTTGGTTTTCCCTCATTATGTGCGGTTCCATAATCACAGTGATTAAGGCGTATCCTATTTGCACATCTGCTTGTCCTTTCGACAACGTTACCGTAGGTTTTTTTTTCGCAATTACAGGTATTCTCGAAAGATTAAGTTACTGTTATTACACCGATATGCGAAATAAAAAAACTTTTTTCTTCGATAATTTGAACAGACTAAAATTAATAATTAATTTAATTATGGTCGTTCTTTCAGAAAATATGCATTTTCATTTTTAGTATGGTAATTGCATTAATTTTACGCATGAAAGTTCTTAATCTTGTTCATTTATCTTTATTAATTCCTGCTTTAAAAGGGACACGTTGCAATCAATAAAATATCGGGATCGTGATATTACATTTCAACACAAATAATGGTAACGGATTATTGATCGAGAATCCAAATGTTTGCGATCAATACAGCGAATATAATTGTAAATTTTATCCGCCGAAAGTACGTATATACAGAATCATCTGAATTACGCCGCGCATAATGGCACATCTCTCTGAGGAAGCATTCCCGCGAGATAATTATAATATTTCTTGGATTCAAATTAAGATGGCCTGAAAGCCGACACTGATTCGGAGTCGCAAATATAAAAACGGGAATAATTCTTGTAGTACATATATTTTTGTGCATGGATTAAGCAATGGCCTATATCTCGTGACCCAAATACGTTCAGGCCTCATTTCGCGAAGGTACACTTCTTAAATGACGATAAAAACTCGATCTGCTTACCGCCGGATCTGACGGCATCAGGCAAATGTTTATCCCGTCGTAAAATCGTCGGAATTGTTTCTCGAACATAATGTATCTTCGGCGTGTATGTTTCCCAGGATCGTGCAGGGTCGCGAAAAGTTTGTTGCTTGTTCAAGCTCGCTGCATGGTAAACAATTCTTGTTCCTATCCGAGATAGAGGAAATAGGTCACAGACGAAATGTACGGTGAAAACAGAACTTTTTGTTTCTCAGATGCACGCGTAGCTGGAAGTGTGCATGCATTGTGACGGATATGCTGAAGATTTCGAATAAAGCCGCTGCTTTGTTCGAAGCGTCGCAATTAGAGCCGATGAATTTTCGTAAATACATGTAGGCAGGTAAAAAGAGCAACGACAAATTCTGTGATCGAAACAAATCCACCGTCATTTTATCTATTCTATACGTATCTATGAAAATTCACCGCTATTTACGCTAATACTTAATATTTAATATTTACAATAATTCGATTATTTCCGGAACTCTTATTTTCAATTAAAAATATCGAAGCTGGTAGTAGAAAAATTGACGATATTCTCCGTGGATATACAAATTTACCTCTGCATTTAATAAACTGGATAAACGATCCTGTCTTGAAAATTAGTTCGCTAGCCTGGAATGAGTACTACGCGCTATCCATGTTCCAGGCCATATTTCCGAAAATTTACTCATGTTGCGAACTTTGAATTTACAGCGAAACTTTGATAGTTACAAGGAAGCGAGACCGGAATTGCACGCGAGCATCGTAGTTCATGCAATTATCAAACGAACCAGTCAATCGTTTACGACCTACCAGTTGACCTGCATTTATCAGCAGCAAATTCACTGCGCAAGGTGTCTAATTTTATTTTTAATGATGCAACAAACATGTCTAATTGAATTTAACAAACTACACTCACACTTCCAAATTATGTTCACGCTTTTATTAAGAATAGACTTATTTTCGACATATTACATTTAAGTTTAATTCATTGTTCGTCGGAAAAAATACATTTTATGGCGAAATATGTTTAATATAATTATAAAACAACAGCGTAAAATATCGCAGAATTAACAGTCGCGAAGAAGAAAAAATCGATTTTTTCTTTTTGCATTTTCTCGAAGTTTGAATCCTTGAAAACATGTTTACATAACGATTTCACGGAATTCGTGAAATTGGCAGAGAGATAGATTTTCGAAGCGAACGGTTATACCGCAAATATACTGTGCGTGGAAATTTTAATCGCGTTCTTTTCAAAACGGTGTCCGTTTGCACAAATATCCAGTATTTTTTGGCTATGCTTCGAACTAGAATTATTGAAAAATTCACAAGCCCCGAGGCAACCGTATGTCGAAGGTTCAGCTCCGTCGTCATTCAGCAGAATGGAGTCTGTATACGCGGAGTCAGCGGATTAATTTCCGCGGCACAATCGCCCCCTATTTTAACGAGGCTGATACTCGCATGCTGTTATTAGAATTTGCCGAGCGTATCGTGATTTAATTAAACTACGCGAATATTCGGCGCTAACGCGATATTACCTTTCGTTGTCGCATTCTGTACTCTTTGCTCTCTCGTTCAATTAGTTTCATTGCCTTGAAGACAGTGAAGAAAAAGAAACGCAGCGTCGCGACTGGCCGGGTCTCCGGGTTTCCAATAACCGACCGGTCGAATGGAATGGCTGTGCACGGACCGAAAATAAAATAGAGGAACCGTGGACAACGAGGTCCGAATAGTGGAAGTCGCACTAATTTTACCTGTTATTCAACAAGTGTTTACATTGCTCTGGTCGATCCGACGAGCTTGTTGAATAAATATGAGGCGTGAAAGAAGGAGTTCAGCTTGGATCGTTGCTTCACCGTTGGACACTCCGGCTTCCAAAGTGACAATTGGCTTTTAAACGTTTCAGCCGGGAAGCGAATTAGGCAGAATAATCAGCGTATAATAGGGTGCTCCTTATTCTTTCGATCTTTTCTAATGTTATCCGCATGAACATTGGCATTACAAAATAATGCGTGCAGAATTCGGAAACAGCCGTACAACAATAACTTGGTCCACAGTCGCGTTAGAGTTTCAATATGTTGACAATCTAATTGCATTTTTAAACATAATTGTAGTTCGTTAGTTTAGAAAGAATATTAAATGTTTCCGTCTAAAAGGCGATGCCTTAAATGATTAATGATGAGCTTTATGTGTTACTTTTAAAGATATACAATGCCTTTGATTTATTATTACATACAGTGTTTGATGCAGAATCTGACAAGGGGTGATATATCGTGTTTAGACACACCGGTGTTGATGAGATTTCTGTGGGAGGTAGTTTTCGAACAAGACGTGTACAGCTAACGAACGCTTTAGATTACGAATTTGATGCATTTATAGCAAACATGGATAAATGAAACACAGAACGATCAAGGCACAAGGAAAAGTAGACGATACTGTTGCATCACTTTACCAACACTGTTCAAAGAGGAAGCACAATTTTCTCTAACTTCTGTTTTGTACAATCTACGAGGAAAATGTTTATTTTAATAATCAGTGAAACCGCATATGTACCATAAATACACGATTAGAGTTCTTCTGTTTGATTTTTCTAAGTTATACTACTAAACGAATTATTATTAAAACTTTTCGGGCTGGTAAAAATATTTCACGCTGTACGGCCCCGGTGTAGCAATGCACTTTTTAATGAGATATTTCCGCTTTTTAATGTCCACAATTGCACTCCTGGTTGCATACCGCATATCTTCGTTAATGGAACTGTGTTTTTCCTATTCCCGTGTTCCGTAATTATTTTAGTACGGTAGGTACAGTTAAGATGACATGTTTTCATTGCGGTGACATCATATTATCGTGGGAGCAGTAACATTATTTAACATTAGGTCGTGGAAAGCAGGTTACGCCGTTTAGAAGGATATGATAAGGCTCCTTAGTTGTTCGCTTGGTTGGTATAATTAAAAGTATCGGGTAATAAAATATAGAATAAGGAAAACACGCGCAAATTGTATCCATAAAACAATTGATTAAATTGCAGGCCGCAATAGAACTCCTTCGAATTATTCTGTAATGTCTAATTAAAAGCACTTCCTCTGTTCCTAAATCATGGGAATCGTAATTCCGTCAATTAGGGAGTTTTTGTGGTCACTGAAAATTACGGTCTTCAACTATATTCGTTCGGGGAGCATAGTCTCGAGCAAACTTTGATGAGGTTTCTTTACGTTGGTTAATTAAAGAAATCGTCATTTGTATCTTCCCCGTCCAATTTGGTGACTTTATTGTGAAGTGAAAGGCGCTGTTTTCACGTTTCTACTATCATTTTCCAAATAATTTTGTTTGTAATATTCTTGAAATTATGAACGATACCAATTTGTTTAAACATGATTTTATTTATCGTTGTAAGATGCCAATGGTAATTTGCTGTTTGAAAAATTACACATGATCAGCTCCGGAACGTTTTCTAAAGCTAGTCCTACGCTCGACCATCGCGTATATTTGATCATTGATAACCATGATCGAAGATACCGAGTCCGAAATCCCAAATGTCGTCATATATAAAAACTGTGATAAAAGTAGCATCCCGCGCGTATCTCGTGTCCCTAGATGATGTATTGATTTTAATTGTAGAGCAACGTTTGTTATCCGTATTATTGATTATCGGAGTACTGATTATCCGATCTATGGATTATTCGGACGTTGGTCCCTTGGGTTCACCTTATTTAGACACGTAATCAGAACTTTCTGATAAGGAATTTTATGATATCACAACGTGTAAACGATCGCACGAACTTAAAATACGAGTTCGTAATATACTTCTCGATTACCAACAAACTCAACAAACACACAAAATTAACGCAACAATTTCATAATATAAATAGAACAGAAGCTTGTATTTGCTATCAATTAGTTGTGAAGAAATCAAAATTCTATTAATATGAGTACTCACGGTATGCGTATACTAAGTACGTTTTAAGATCGAATTTTGATGGAAATCGGGTTAAATTGCTCATGAATAATACTTTTTGAACAATAGCGGATTATTCACGCGGGTGCATTGTAGCTTGATCTTTGTAATTCCTCATTTCCTAGTTAAAATGAAGTTAATTAGTCTGCTCTGCTGTCTCATTATATACCTTCGTTGCTAACAGACTGATGCGAAATTAAATGTCGGACATTATTCAAAGGGAATATATGGAATACTTTTGTATCTCGCGTTAAACGATCTACGGTTAATGAATGCATTGGAATGGAAGCGTATGCTCCCAGCTGAATCGAGACATTCTTGTGCAAATAGCATCGTATCCTTCAATCGAAAGTACCCAGGCTTCGGTTCACGAGGAATAATTATGCTCATAAATGATTAACTCCTATCTAATTTCTATGCACCGATTGTTCGTAGCTTATACGCATAAGTTGAAGCACTAGCTCTTAGATATTCATCGAAACACTGGAAATGATTGAGCAATTCGCATCAGGACGAACACAGGATTTTATTTACAAATATATAAAGGATGGTCACGAATTTTTAGTATAACCGGGCAGGGGATGGTACCACGTTAGAAAATACGTGAAAAAAATTTAAAAAATGTATAATTACTTTTTATCGGGGTCTAGCGCAGTTGCCTCCGTCTGAGGTAGTATTTACAAACGCTGATGGTAACATTCCGCTTGCTATGCAATTTGCAACAATTAATTTTTGTGAACATCTCATCATCATACAACTCTCGTCTTTTCTTTCAGACAGCTCTATTAATATAACGAAATGGGCCGTTAATCAAAATCCCGATAGTTGATCTTTCGTTTATCGACATTCTGCTATCGACCATCCTATTAATATGGTTTCCGCAAATCGATGTTCTAATTACGATAAATTATGAAATATTATCGCAATCGTCGAGTCACTTGCCGAGATCTCCGAACAGGATTTCCATCCACTTTTAGATCAATATTATTATATTATGTGGAAATAATAATTTCAAAGATAATGTAAAACAAACACATTGGAATTCTAACTGAGATAAGCAATTATGCGATCGTTTAATGATAGGTTATCTTTATTTTATTTAAGAATTATTATTGACAGCCTCCATGTTCAATCACTTGTCAATATGAAAATTGTCTGTATATGATGAAGATTACTACAAGATTATAATGGTTCATTAACAATTAAAGTAATCGATAAAATTTATAATTCTTACTTCAACAAAAATATTTAATCAAAATTATTTGTCCTACGTGTCTGCTGCAAAACATATTCAAGTGAACAATATCATTTCTGCAATTTTCATATTTAAATTAATACGGAAATAAAAGTATTTGATTGAAGAAACGTGTTGCGACATTAAAGTTTATTTTCAAACATTATTTAGTTACGCAAGCAAGTACGCAGAGTTCGGACTAGGAACTCTCGGGGATTAGACCATTCGAGTGATCATTACTCAAACTCGGTAATGGATGTTCGTACACACACGATCGTATATTCAAAGAGAGATACTATTGGGCGCAACATACACACAAGGTTTTCTTTAATATAATCGAGAGGGTCACCTATTGCGAAATGCCAGGGAAGGGTATAGAGGACATCCTCATTTCACCCGCGATAGACGATCGGACGAGCGGAGATGATCGTTGAGTAATAAATTAGTTTTGCTAGGAGGTAATACGGGAGATTATGCAATCGGTGCCAACAACTAGGGCAATCTCATGAAAGAACGGAGATGACCTTGAACAGGCTTCCGGAAACGTCGGAAACGGAAACAAGAACAGGACAGTTGATCTTTTCTTTTTCCAAGCCATTCGACCAATTTACCGACGCGCCCCGAGCTTCCATCTCTCAAAAGTTTCCGCTGAAATTTCGATGATCTTCTCTCGTCCACCTAACTGTAATTTATTATCATCCGACTTGCTGTAACAAGCAACAATCGTCCGTGACATTTGAAAGTACTGTCTCGCGTAATTGCGCGGCACAGCGAAATTGTTCGCTACGGTGCAGCGCGACGGAAATTGAGGAAGGATGAAATCTTGATTTCAATGACGTCAAGTTTTTCTCGCGATCTATAATCGAAGGCTCGGAAATTAGGTCGTCTGTATTTTTCTGAAAAATTTATCGTCGAGCGCTTCGCTCGGTAGACAGAGTCGATCTCTATGCATTTATGGCATGCGCAGATTTTTAAAGTGCGAGAGGAAACGTATAAAACGAGCTTTCATGTTATTTTAATTTTATTTCGACGATATCACGAAATATCAGACAAGTTAAATGAAAGTCTTTATTAATCGAAATGTGCACCATTTTGTTGAACACATTTTCGCAATCTTTTATGCTTTCAACATAAACAAAATCGTCTTTCGAAAAAGTCTTAAAGATTTTACAGCATGCGATAGTCGTGAAACTGAATGAAATACACAATGTCGATAAAAGTTTAATACAGGTTCATTTTATTTGATAATCGCAGAAGTATAACGTTTAAATAGTAAAATGTTATGACTGCAGAGCTTGCGAAAATTCAGATTTCAGTGGACACAAAATTTAATTGACTTGAGAATATCAAACTTCGGCTCGCACGCGTATTAAAGAATACATATTCATTGTTTTGCCAGTTCCCTAAATAGAACACGACGTCGTAAATTTTTCTTATTCAGGACTAATTTTACGCGACATTCATTAAGGAAACAGATTTTACAGCTTGTTATGATCGTTCTGTTTTCAACCTTGGAAGCTTGAAAGATAATTTGTGATCGTTTTAAAGCGTTCGCTGAGGTAGTAAAAGAAATTTAACTATGATATTAATAATTTAAAAATTCGAAAACAATTGATCAATTAATAATTCTGTTATACAGGGTGTTAAAAAAAGTAGTTTAATATATTGAGGATTTATAGTACGCACAGAGGGGAGTAAAAAATTCCCAATCAACGTGGATGCGAAGATAATAATATTAGACGACCGTCAACAAAGTTAGATAATTTCAAAATGCAAAAAAAAAGACAGAAAGTTTGTGACAGAAAATTTTTCATGTGACGCAAGGTTCACATCTTCAAAAAGGGTTGTTTTAAAAACGTATTATTGAAAGAATTCTGAATCAATTTCTTTATTTACATTAAATGATATTATTAGAGTACTATAAAACCTTGAAGTCCTGAGCAACTTTTCTTTTTAACACCCTGTATGTATACAGTGTTAAAACATATGACAAAAGCTATTTCACCGAAGCTGAACGGAAATTCTTTTTTGATCATTTTTACGTCCAATGTTCAGTAATCGTCAGCTCTGGCCTAAATGCGTCGAAGTTCAAAGTAGAATTGTAACTGTACCACACATTCGGTAATATTTGTGAGAGAAACAAGTCCTCGAGAGACAAATTTCCGCGCGGAGGGTTTATTTTACGATCACGAGAGCGCAAGACAAATATTTCCCGACGAACTCTAAAATAGGTCAGAACTGGATTGGAAATTCCTCGTTTCATTGTTAGCCGGTACGAATTTGAAAATCGATTCGGGCCACGTCCGCTCCTATTTATCGTTAGCAACAATGTAATTTGCATCGCGGCGCTGTCGACGGATTTCACGAGCGAACGATTTATCCAATTTTTTGTATCTATCTTTCGCGTAAGCAAACAAGCGTCTACCTCTGGCGTGTTCGTTCGCCAGCTTTTCAATTCTGTATTGGCTGACTTTTTCTCGCAACAGCTGACGGTGTAGCGGATATACACGTATCGCGGTGCTCGCCTTCTCTCTTTCAGGAATTGCGTGCACGTGAAATCGTTTGAGAATCCCGCGGAGGATCGTTTCAACTCCATACCGTAAGATTTCGCTTCCTAGATTGTAGCGAGCCGAATCAGGAAGTAGTTTCTCGGGAATTTCATTTTCCGAAGAAACGGACCCTGATACAGTCCAGCCGGCTACTACTGTTTTGCGCCTCACAATTAGCGCCACGCAGCTGACATCGTTCAATGAAATTTCGTTTGAACACTGGCCGAAGATATTTGGAGTTATCGCCGTCGATGAATTCGAACGTGTTGTCCCTGCAGTTACAAAAATGTTAATTAGAGCTTACATTATGGTAACCGGGATTTTAGACCGAAAATTAATATCGTGCCATTTTCACTGAGAATCGAACACCTCGAATAATTATTATTACTAAGTTTGAGAAATATTTTATTTATAAAATTCAAACTGAATTTGTTCACCACAGAAGATAGCCGATTATTTCGAACCCCGTTATAAATTGTAGACTTAAGCACTTATAGAATTATCACCGGGAGATAATTTGTTAAAAGCATGCAAGTAAGTAATTAATTAACACTCTGTTGCGTGCATTTTTATGACAAGATAATAGGTGCATTTGGTTGTTACCATGTGTGAATAATAACGTGTAAACAGATAAACAAAGAAAAGAAGTAAAAAGAAATATTATCTAACGATTTTTATGATTACTTTCATAGGGGAATGTAATTTTCCATTTCGTATGAAAATTACGAAAATAATATTACCGAACAATTATAAAACCAGTATTGCATTATCTTAAAATTGCAATTTAATTCGTCTCTCTCGACAATCAATTTTCTTACCTTTTATTAAATATTTGAAAGAAATTTAATTACGATTCTTTGTTTAATTAAGGGTAACTATAGAAGATCATTTCGAAGCAGGATAAACATACTTCATGCCTCTGTAATAGGAACTAGCAAAAGAAGAAAACGTTCAAGGTGTTTCGTTTTAAAAAGCTCCACGCGGGGGAACCGTAGGGGGAACCTAACGTGTTCATTCGAGCTTTGCCTGGCTACTCCGCGTTTTATAACCGTCGAATTTTTGATTGAGAATTGATGAACGCCGCGGGGCACGCAGTTCAAGGACGTTTACAGCTTGCGACAGAGATTAATGACCAAGACGGGGAAGGGGCGAGGAGGGACGAGAGAAAGATAATTCCGCTAAATTTGGTCGTCACAATAGCGCGAGATTGGTCAGGGAAAAAAAGCGCTCGCGACACACCCGTAATTGACTATTCTAGTTCAAATGCAACCCGAAATGCGCATCCCGCCACACCCCATCCCGTGCCATCCATCTCTCTGCCCTGCTCGAGTTGCTGTAATTGAATCGTTCAAAAGGATTCTATTCTTTTGTCGCGCGGAAGGGGTTGTCGGCCGCGTTTGATTTTGACCACGGAAACCCCTTTTTGATCCGAGGGATCAAAATGTCCGAGCTCGCTCCTCGGCACGAGGGTTGACGATGCGACGGCGACGTGCAACGAATACACCGCCAAGTAATTTAATTAATGATGCAGATGAGCAGGCGTGTCGTTCGCAATTCAGCTATCGCGAGAGACGGAGGTCGACAGCATGTACATACTGTCCTACACGTCGTCGAATCTATTTTGTTCTGTTTATTGCAGCTATATTAGTCACCTTATTTTACTGAATTTTCCTGTTAATTGAATTTGTTGCACGATGCAATATACAACTGTATTCGATCGATAAGAAATCGTTCTTTAAAGATATGGTTTAGCAGACGCAGCTCCGATGACCTTGACCTTGATACTTATTCTGAAACTCGTCATTCTGAACAACTTTTCCTTGTAGATGTTATCGTAGCTCGGTTTTCGTTTCCGAGGTGTTTACAAAAATCTACATGCATATGTACTTATGCATCTGTCACCGGCCATCCGAGGGCGCGGCGGCTGCATTGACAAACTTAACCCAACCAATGTACACACTTCTAAAGAAGTTGTGAAATACAATTTTAGCAGCCGCATATACGCAGTTGTGCCCGGGATAGTTGCGTTCTTTCAATTACAGAAGAATTTCGTTTAAAAGCTCGGCAATGAAACAAATGTAATTTGCTCTATGGACCGGCAACCGGCGTGATAAACAACGACCGAGTCTGCAATCTTTAAATCTTATTACCTAATTTTCGTGACGTGTGCTTGCGTGACAAGTAGCAGGTAATTTTACTTGCTGTTTATTATGATTCCTGATCGTCACGGTGAAGTCTATTTCTTCACGCTGACGTTGTCCGCCAGCAAATTTTCAACATGCATTTACATGAGATGTAAAATTACGGAAAATACAGGGGCGAAGATATGTAGGAGCAGACAAGTGCCGGACGGGAATAAACGATTTCGGTTAGGTTTGGGTTTAGCGAGTGGGCGGAGATGTCCGGATGTGGAACATCGTAGGCATAGGCGGGCTGGCAGTCGCTTCCGAACCTAACCACAACCAGAACCTCAATCATATTTTCTCTTTCAATTCTTTTATGAACGTGATATTTCGTATATTTTAATTGACACTCAATGACAGTGTAGCCTAAAATAAAGTGGACTTGTAACTTGAGTTCGACTAAAATTTGTTGCAAATATTTCAGAAACGAAGATCGAGCAACAGTAACACCTGTAGAATAAAGTTGTTCAGAATGATGACATTGACCACACATTTCAAGGTTGAAGTCTTTCTAAAACTGCTATTTACCTGTTAGAGAGTTTAAAAAAATAAAGGTTATTGTACATGTCATCGACGTACAATCAACAATCATAACATGTCTTATTAATATTTCGTCGTGATTTAAAATATTTTTGTTAATTATATTGTTATAATCTTTTCTAGTTATATCGTTTTTATTAAACATATTATTATTTTTGTAGTTACGAACTATAATTTACCGATAAATAACTTCTCCGGATGTAAACAACATTGTATATACAGGAAGCATAAATATGGATGGGAGCTCGTCCGGCTCGTAGGTGTAATAATAATTTTCTATGCTAAATATAACTGTGTAAAAACAACGCCAACTACATTTTTAAAAACTTTTTTGCGGAAAATAAATCGTTCTTGATTATCCTAGGGTTAATCGTGATCGTTATTGTGAAAAATGACGTCAGGTTATCGAATAGAAATAGCGTCGTGGAGGCTAATCGCGGTGAATCGTGGGCAACGCTTTGATCCATCGACTTAGATACCGATCACGACGTGGTTGTGCCGTTTGCGAACACGAGGCAACCTCGTGAACGTCGGAAAAAACCGTATCCACCGTGTTGCGCAAACCAGAGAAGAGGGTTAAACGTACAGATTTGTACGTGGTGGGTGGCAACCATTTATGGTTTCTCCCGATAATACCCTTCTAGGGTTCTGGCGAAGGCGCGAAGACCCCTAGGTGCTCATCAGATAAGGAACGAAGAGTTGTCTAGGGGAACCTTCACGATTATCCTGGTCGACCGATTTAATTGCTTCCTTTTTCACGAAACCATCGCGTGATTGAGCACACTTTGTAACATCGTTGCATCGAACTCTCTGCTACCCGAGTGCCTATAAACGATTAACTCCTGCCGATTTTTCAGCGAACGATCTTTTACGTCTTACAATGCGTTTACGTCTTGCAATTCGTTACGCGAGAATCTTCTGTTCTCGTGCCTGTCCCAATTGTTGCACACTGCGACGAGTTTATATGCAACAATGTTTAGATCTTGATTTATTCCTTTTTCAAAGATATTTCCTTTTAAGGGAATAATTCTTTGCCTTTTACACGAGTCCAAGAGTGTGACACGTTCGAAGTGGAACAGCAATCAGCACACTTTTTCAGTAGTTAATATTTACTGAGACATTTGCGAGAAAACTTGTTGCGCAAAATCTTAAATAGAAACGTTCTTGTAAATGCTTGCTAATGTACAATCAATTTCTATATAATTGATATTTCTAATACAGTTATTTGCATAGTATGCTCAATTTAAGGATAGGATACGAAGAATTTAATTTAAAATATTAATAATTGAAAATAATATATTTACTTATCGTTTGCGTTATTAATGTTTATGACTAGGCGTTCGCAGCGAGAGGAGGTTGGACGGAGAGTGAGAGTGAGAGTGAGAGTGAGTGAGTGAGAAAGATGGAGAGAGTGAGAGAGAGAGAGAGAGCGACTTCCTACGACTCGCGGTCACGTGTGTATTATTTTAATCGGCAGGGGAAACGAAAGCGAAAGGAAATTTATTTAACTTCGTTGTCGGCGAGTCCACAATCTCCCCACGTACGACGAACAAAATGGAGGGCTTTATTTTCGGGCCGAAGATACTAACGAGATACGAATTCGCTGGCAAATACAGCGTGCGCCGGGCATTCGCGTGTTTCACGGAGCGTCATAAAGAGACTGTTGTGCGTTTTCAAAATTTCCGCAGCCATTTTATCTGTACCGGGAAAGGTAAAGAACCGTCCATATTCGAAGAGTAAAACTTCCTGGATCCGTTATCTCCGGATGCCGTCCCAAGGGAGTCCACCGTAAACAAATACTCGTATCTTCGTTTACGTCGTACTCGAAGATCGAACGTAGATCGCTGGTACACATGTTACGAAAGACCGTTAGTTTGTTTTTTTCCTGATTTCCTTCTTTCCGATGAGTAAGCCGTGATTACGGGGACCGCGTTCTTTTCGAATCAAGAAAACTCGTTCGGGTCGCTTGAAAACCTGAACAAGCCTGCACCCGTTATTACGTTCGCGCTATTATGCGACCGCGTAAGAAACAATTAAGTCATACCATAAGTAATCCGGCTTTTTCTTATTAGTTAACATGGGAAGAGATTGCCTTACTCGCGAGACGACCCCATGATGTTGTTCTCAAAGCGTAAAATCACAATCTCACGATTTTTCTAGACGAAATTGGATACAGACTCGTGTTGAAACGCGTCGAATATTATAGCGGCAATATTTGTACGAACAAATAGAGGCTCGATTCTAAGAAAGTGGAAAAAAATTGAATCTTCCTGGAAGTGAACGGGTAAAGCATTGTATTCTACAGATATTACAGAGTGTATTATTAAGGTCTGGATTGTTAGTGTGTGCAACGGCATGTGCAGCTGCTGTGTTTATTATTTCCCTTATGCCGGGACAATGCTGCATACTTCAGTGCAAGGTAAAATGACAGCACAACATGTAATGACCACGTAGCAGTTTTTTAGGATGTAAAAGAGCTAATTCATCAGCTTGCGACATCGACCGCTAAGCATGACAGCTGAACTCCAACCATCACCAGGTTTTGATAAGTCACTGCTTATCGAATCGGATTGTGCAATTGTACCGCTTAAACTCCAATCATTTTACACCCTCGGTAAATTATGATTTTCTACAACGTTCGTCAGCATTTACTTTTTTAAATAACTATCTTCGTATTCAACGTGCAGTGCTGCGCGTGTCGCCGTGCATTTAGGAAATGAATTCATTAAAGACAAAAATTTCCCAGTTCCTGAAGGGCAGCAAGGAAAGAAGGGCAAAAAGGAGAGGCAGGAAGGAAGCTCATTCGTGGAGGACGAAAAAGATGAATCCCAGCATCTGTTGGAATGAGATATAGTCTACTGCTAGCAAGAGCTTTAGTCAGTATATTACATAGGAAAAATGAGATATAAATCCTGCAGCGATATGCAACAAAAGAATGTGTCTGTTCTCTTGAGACTTCGTCACGAAATATTCTTCCTTTGTACGTGTTCTTCCTCGCTTGCTTCGTTAAAAATGAATCGACGTTTCGTTACTTCGGAGCGTGTTGTCTGCTTGAAATAGATATTGCGTTTCATCCCGTCGGACCAAGAATGAAGATTTTACTTATCTTCTAATGTTTGGAAATTGCGTGGGTTTAGCAAGAGAGATTTATTTATACATATGTAAATGAAGCAATTTCTAAGTTTTTTTAGAATGCTCGATATAATAATGCTGTTAATACTTAAAATATGCAAATCAAAAGTGCTACTGAGATCTAGTTGGATCTTAAGAGATCAACAAAGGTAGAAGGAAAGAGGAAAAGAGAATGACAAACCGCCTATCGAAAACTATTTATCACTTCACATGAAATAAGATTATAGAACATACGTGATAATAAATGACTAAGTAAATAATATTAAATAAAAGTCAACGAAAAATAAACTGCACTCTAATCAGTTGAATTCAGTCATCAGTTAAATAGTTCAGAGTTTCATATAAAAGGCTCAATTGTAGCCAACGCGATCTTAACACGATCAACGTTGTCATTTAAACGTGATTTCAAACAATTAAACTACACAAATAATTTTTCGAACACGACTATTATTATATTCGGTGGAAGTCGTCATGATTAGAAAGGAGACACGGTTAGAAAGCTGCGTTATACAGATGCGCGGGCCCTGTGTTCGCGATGAATACGCGATACTACCGGTGTCCCGAGTGCGCATTCGTACACACGCGTGCGAGCTACCGAACTCCCCCGGTTCGCTCTCACGAGCACCTCCTCCGAGAACCGGAGGAAGAGGAGGGTCTGGTTAAAAAAAAAGGAGGAAGACCGCAGAGAAGGAAGCTCCCCGAGGGTTGAAAGGAGACATTCACTGCCACCGGCGGCGAATCCAACGAGAACTGAAAACCGCGCGCCGGTGCGTGTCTGTAAACGTGTGAAGGATTAATAATTTCAACAGATGGCGAGCCCTTATCGCCATTGGCGAGGTATGCGAGCCGCCTCGATCAAAATTTCGTAACTAATTAGAACGATCGTTCTGGTAACGCGATCGAACTACAAAGGACAAGGGAACGTTCCTGTCCGATTGAACACAAAGTGCCTTTATAGTGGGTGTCTATTGTGTCTACTAGTGATTAATTGTCGCTAGCTCAATTGGTATCGCTTCAGTTATGCAATTGTCAATTTCGAACACTTGTATTATACCTTGGGCAATATGTAATATTTACATGCGGAATGTTCGAGGTGTAATCATGAAAAATTTCCTATTATTACTGATCTTGAATGATCTTCTTGACGCAGGTCATCGTAGCTTGTACGAAAAGATTTATCAGAATATAAATGAGAAAGTATACTGTATTTAAAAATATAGTTAGACTATATTAAGAATATAGTAACTGTAAATGTAGCTGTAAATCTAATCCCATTTCGCTGTAGAAAAGACCTCCAATCAAATTCTTTCCCATGATTTCACTATTCACCGGTCGTTTAGGAACAGAAACAAAGTTGATTCGCCGAGTAAAAGTTTCCACAGTCTGATTGAATGGCTGAAGAATCCCAAAATAAAGAAATGGAGCTCGCGCGGGTACACTATGAACCGTGCAGAATGGCCGCCAGTATTTGCAAAGAAATGAAAAGTGCTGTTTCCTCCGGAGGTGGATAAAAAAAAAAGTCCAAATAATACAGAAAAAATTCTTCGCTGGTCTGTTGAAACCCGCGGTATTTTATGCTTGTATACGGCGATCCTTTTACTCCGTTCGCGAACCTTCTCTTCTGAATGATAGTGAAAGTGGAGGTGACGCTCGGCGACGAGGAATAATAGGGAGAACAAAACAAAGCATAATTATCCGATGCGAACATTACTTATTTCGTATTATTGTTTACTTCGATGAATGTTCCTCGTTTTGACAACGCTAAAATTTTCTAATATTGAAGATTAGGAAAATTTGTACACGAACATGGAACAGATTTATTATTGGAAAAGTGACAATTAGATCGCGGATCTTTGTGCAAAATAAAAATTTATTGCATTCTCGGGAAGAGTCAGGAACCGTTTATGGATTGTCTTCGTTTTATAATAATTTTAGGAGATTGAAGGTAATGCATCAATTATTCTTCTCATCAGAAACGCATAAAATCTGCAGTTTTATGATAATTTAAAAAATTTCGAATAAGAGATGTTCATCTGTTCTTATTTTCTAAGTTGTTGATGATATTTTGCACATTAAGTATTTAAATACCTCAAAAGATAAATTCAAGAAATCTGTTTACAGCAGATACAGTTGCAAGTGAATTTTTCCGTAACACATATAACACATATATTTCTTTAAAACGAGCCAACAAAATAATAATTAAACGATCGTTCCGAATGATAGGTACACACCTAACATAGAGCCAATTAATGGAATGAAAAGATCCACTGTATTATAAAACTTGCTGTATTCTACATACAGTGGAATACATTATTTACCAGCATAAGTGTTAGAATAACCAACGTAAGAATACTGATACGTAAGATTGACACGAAGAAAATGAGATACTCCATAAAACGCAAAAGAGGGTCGTAGAATTTCTCAAATGAGCAAGCTTAATAGGATAGATCCAATACATCAAAGTTCTCGCTAATAACCGCGGTTAATTGATGCGGTATTAAGCACGCCTCCAAATAAACGTTCCACAAATGTAATACCGTGTTTAACTTTCATTAAAGAAAAAAGTAGAACAAAATGCGCTGTTAAGAATCTTGGTTTCCGCATAAATAAATACAGAAAGCATAACGCTCGCCGCCTGAATGTATAATTTATAGTGAAAACTAGGAAAACAATGATCAGCTTTCAAAAATTTCACAAACGTTGGCAGACGTTTTATTTTCGAAAGTAACTGCATAGTTCACTTGTGTAAAAAAAAACAGTTCAATTGAAAGGTGTAAATCCAACATTAGATCATATTTTTCCATATTCATTGACTGCTTCGTTTATGATATTCAAAGTTTGTTGAGGCATTTTAGTGTTTAATTAGTTCATTGCTAGTCAGAGATTAGTAATTAGTTATGTTACAGGTAACAGTTTTCGTTTTGAATTTACGTTACGAATCGTATATCTTTCAGAAGAGTGCTTTACAGTTATTTGCATAATTAAGATTTCATTATATATGTGTTTCTGATTTATTAGCAAAGGTTGTTGACTTTTTAGTTACGAACGACCTTAGAAAAATATAGCAGAGATCTTTGTAGATTCTATTTATATACAACAGATGGTAGAAATTTGAATCTAATTACGTTCTGATACGCTCAGCGTAGTATGAGGTTGCTTCATTTAATAATATAGCAGAGCCCTCCATATCCGAAGTAATTGGGAAAGGTAAGCGAATAATAGAACACCCAGCTGTTCTAATCCTAACCTTTGTATTAATGATTGAAAAATCTGAGGAAAATACTGAACTTTAATTACCGTTAAATTCAATCCTACTTTATATCATTAACGAAGGCATTTTGTCAAATACACCAAATCTATACGAACCCTTGATAAAACACGAACTCTGATATTAATCTGCAAATTCTGAAATGCATTCACTTTGAATGTATAGACTTAATACGATCGCAAAAGGTTAACCCTTCAATAGTAGAATTTGGGTACATTTTGACTAATGATTACAAAGCTTTTATCCAAATTCAAATTTCTCAGAAACTAGTTTAAGTTATTACTACGTCTCAAATAGTAAAAAGATTAAAACAATTTAAAAACGTCATTAAAAACGTGTATTTAATCTTGTAAGAGTAATTTGATTCTTTTGAACTTAATTTCTTCTATTTCGTCTACCAATGACCCATTTCGTAGAATTCTCGTTCAAACAACAAATTGTAGATCTGGAAAACAAATTATGAATGATTGCTTGCTGTGGAATAAATTTTATTAAATAAAAATATCAGTGAAGTCAATAAACCAAAAGATCAATAAACTTCGAACCTTTGTGCAAAATAAAAATTCGCTATCTTAGGGTATCGCTTAGGAGTACCTTCCTAATTCTAACGATTTTCGTAAGTCATATAAACTCAATTCTTCGAACGTATTAAACGTCGCGCACGCATTTTCGTCGCAAATCCATAAAATCCGTATTTCGATAATCAATTCGGGTATCGAAGGTCCACCGAAAGACCCGCGGCTGACTTTTCCGTTGGCCTTAAATCCCCGTTCATTGTTGCCGGCATTCCGATCGACGCATCGCAATGAAATTCGTTAGGGCACAATTGAAGGATAAGTCGCGCAAACAGGAATACGAGTGACACGGTACAAGTTTACAAGCGGCTAAGCCGACGCGCGTTTTGCACAGCGTGTTCCCTGGTTTCCCTCCACCTCGGCCACTCATAAGCCGTGGCCTGGAGGTGGCTGCGGAGGTGGAGGCGGCGTGCACGGCTAAGTGGGAAAGAGAAAAGAGAATGATGTGGGAGATCGGGAGAAGGGAGCGACTGCCACTGGCGATGCATTGAGCAGCCACTAAAACAGTCCTACGGCACTTCGATCCGTTGTCAGATCGCGTAGCGCGTGCCGATCGAGCGGACTGCTGCTCGGTCATCGATCGTCGCTCGTAGATCACGGATCGACGGGCCCGCGTACCGCCGTGCCGATCCCCCTCGACCGTTCGGGAAACGCGCTCGCGCGCGCGCGCGCGTCGATGCCTATCTCTCTGTGAAAAAGTCCGCCGTTTGAAAACCGCAGTCGCAGACAAGTGAATTCATCGGATCGTCAGCGTTTTTTTTTCGTCTGTGCGAACAAAGCGTCCAGTGTCAAGGGGCGGGGAAGATAGTGTGACGCGATCTTGTAACAAAGATCGATCGCATCTGGTGAATAGGTGATCACGGCGAATCTGTTTCTCAGTGATACCGCGCTTAATCGTGAGACAGCATCCGCATATAAAAGAAAAGTAAGCCGCGATAGCGGTCGTAACGAGTGTGAAGTTATTGTTTACGTATCTGAGAGAGAGAGAGAGAGAGAGCGAGAGAGAGCGAGCGCCGCGAGATACGGTTCGCCAGCTGGCAAACAACTTTATCTGCTGGTAATTGCTAGAACGACAAGTAATTAGTATTAGCAGATGTAGCGTACTGGGTTAATCTGCCCGGAGACGAGCTATCTAGCCGAACAGAGTCTGCTCGACGGACTCTCGGATCGCCGCCACCAGCCGGAAAAATCGGATTTCACGCGGCCGGCCGCAACGAGTCACTTGGCACGCGGCAATTACCGCATCGCTAACGGTAATTGTTCTCGGCCTGTCCGCGTGTTCATTCGCAGTGTGTAAAATAACATGTACGCCTCGGACCGACGCGCCACGCCGGCCGCCGCGCGCTTTCTAACGACCGCGGACTATTAATCCTTTTTTTATCGCGAGTTCTTATCGCAGTTCGACGGGAATTATCGGGCCAGCGGATGAGGTTCTGTCGGCTCGAGCGAGCGAGCGAACGGTGTCGATGCGTTGCGTTGCAACGAACGGAATCGGAGTAAATAACCGCGGAATCGCGACCGAGCGGAGGTGTCTCGCTCTTCGAGCCGATAACAAAAGGCTGGGTCGCGTAGAAAAGGGACGGAAACACGCCGTTCCCGATGATGGGCTTCCGAGAACGCCGCCGCGAAAAAATCTGAAGAGCCGTGCGTATCGCACTTTCATATCGGCCGGGACAAGTGGTGCGTTTCTTGCGGACTTCCGCGCAAGCTGCAACCAAGATGCGTCGCTATCGAGTCCGTTGGGCTAGAAAAGACGCGCGGGAAAGACCGATTTAAACGGCTGCGCCGTGTCACGTTGTTTGTAGACGGTAGCCAGTGTTTGTATCCGACCCGCCACCGACATCTGTCTTCTTCTTGTCTCAATAGCCAGCAGTCGGCAATGAATTTGTCGATTGCGAAAGCGCAAGTTTGTTCTATCGACACCTGCCAAATCTATGTCTTTTTCATAGAGGCTCGACAACTGTCATAACGATAAACCAAATATTAGTTGTAGCAGAAATTAACGATAGAACTTGCACACTTGACGATAACAGGTTTGATCAAACAATGTGTTTCTTTTCTTCGTAATACGAATAATACGAAGTTTTCCTTTCACTATTTTTCCGTGACAATAATCACGTATTTCGTATTAGGAATTCAACATTGTCCACTGAATTTGCAATATCATAGTTCAATGACGTAGAAAGAATCGTGCGAATGAATGAATCTTACAAAGCATTGTTCATTTGGAAATGCGCAGGAATGATTTTCTTACTTCGGCTAAGTACTTCACCTTCTGTCTCCAGTCAGTTGAAATTGTACCACTTGAGATTATATAGTAAGATCAATTTAAAGCACCACATTTCGCTACCAATGATGCAATTTTTATTTATAATCTGTAAACGATAGGTTTCCTCGACGTACAACTCTTTCTCTCGAAAAACAAGCAAGCAAGCAAACTCCCAAGAGCCATGACATCGATAAAGTTATATAACTGCGTCAGCCAAAGCTAACACAAGTAGATGGAAACAAATATTTATACTGTTTCCTCAACATTAATTTAACTCGACGAGTCCCCTCAATCTAGTGTCATTATTTTGTTATTTTTGTCGTAACGTGTACTTCGATTACAAAGTCTTTCGTCTTGCTTTATCGGCTAGACTCGTTTTTCGTATGCAGCAAATACCTTGTCCCAGATGTCTATTGAATTCCGTGTTCTCACCGGAAAGTCTAGTAAACGCGGCTTGCCGGTTATCCCCAAGATAGAGCTAGGATCGAAAGGTTCCAGGCTCTAGTGTCATCGCGTGCTTCCCGAGCGAACTGTTCTCGACCGTTCTCGGCCGATCCCAGCAGACTGTAACGACTGGCCACTAGACTCCGTAGCGCAGAAAAAGGAACGCGAGAATAAGAAAGTTCCTTCCGTGTCCGCGATCGCTCGGTCGGCTGCGCCGATCCCGGGGAACTACTTCAGGGGAGTTAATCGATCGCAAACGATAACGGTATCTCGATGTATCTTGGGACGCGTAATCGCGGGGACGTGATTCGGCGAAACGCGTAACGAGGAGGGGGGAGCCCTGCGTGGGGACACTGGTCTCGTTGAACGGTAAACCTACCCCCTAGATTATGCTCCAATAACGAGCGCCCGATGTCGCGAAACATGCCCGAAGAACCACCGGCAAAAAACTAATGTAACGTGATTCTCAAAGGGAACGGCTGATTGTACGACATCCTGGTTACCGAGCCGTTGACGTCTCCGCGAGATCTCATCGGCGAACGTTACAAACCGGCAGACAGGCACGGCCGATTCGCTGCTTTTCTTTCGCGTTCGCTGATATCGCGAAGATTGCTTTTATGGGAAACAAGCGAATTCATTTCTTCGGCGCGCGTAGCAAGAGCCGCGTCGAATCCGTGGAAATCTGGTCTCGACGCTTCTGCTCGACGCGAACGCTTCACTGTGATCTCTTTCCCGGCTGTACGCGTCGACGTTTCTCATTGACAATTTAGAGGTTGAACGCGGGCCTCTTATCGCGATTTACTTGTTTACTTAAACTATACGATGGTAATTCATTCAAAATTGTATTATTATGCAAAGCATGCCTGATCTCCGTAAGAATGGAACGTCGAGAGGCAACGAAGGCTTTTTTCACAGAAAAATTGCGTCTCTCTAAACGTAGCGACTTCTGGCAAACAGGGAAAGGAAAATATTACATTTGTAAGCGAAGGAACGAGGCGAATGAAATATAATTTAGTAGATCTCTTTTCTGCGAGATGTTCTCGTCTACTTACTTAGGCTTTTTGAAACAAAGGATTTTACGAAGTAATTCCTAATTCAATGTTCCGGTATTTTGTTGTGGCTGAGAAAAATCAATCGGAATTCGTGTGGTCAAATTCTCTTTGGAATCTTCTGATCTGTGATAACACCTTCTTTCATAGAACTTTGATGTAACTTTTTCTGACAACTTCTGTGGAATAACTTTCATGTTAACGAGTGAAAGTACTGAAATTTCACTTTTAAAGTGACATTCATTAGTTCAACGCAAAGAGCTTACCGCTGTCATTGGACTCTCAATGACTCTGATAGGGAAACGGCTATACTAGTATGTAGAAAGTTCATGCAACATCGACGAGATTGTAAAGGTAATTTAGAAACTAAAATATAACCATTCGAACTTATTGGAATATTATATATTAAAACACCCATTTCAAATAAAACTTTTCTATAAGATTTTGTCTCAATGTGTATTAGCAATAAAACAGTGGAACTGTGATTAAAAGTTGTTATAAACAACATAATTCTATTAACATTTGATCTATCGGTAGTCTTCTAATAATCTTTCTCGAACCGAATATAATTAGTTGTGAATTTCTTAAGATGTTTTTCACAAAAGCGACAACTTCAGCCATGAACCAATTATCTACTTAGAGTTCAATGTGTCAACATTTTTACCGAAATGTTATTTAGAAGAAAGCTATCTAGCTGACCTTTTAGAACAATGAAGCTCGCAGAGCTTGACCGTTTTCGGGTAAGCGTCTCAGCGGAGAAATATTAAAATGGCGATCGTATCGACGAAACGTCGGGCAGCTGAGTCGTGCATTTCGAATGACGTTGGAGAAAGGGATTTTGGTCTGCATTTTCCGCTGGCATTGAAACCGATCCCAGTGATCGGTTGGAAACGTAGCCTAAGGAAATTCCTCTTACGCGAGCATTGCGGAACGGAAAAAGAGTTTAATTATCGTGTCGTTACAAAGTTTCCAGTTACCTATGGGTATTTATACCTCTCGCGCAATTAAACTGTATTCTTTGACGGAGCTTTCATTCGAAAACATTCCTTTGGGCTTCTGTTCCCTTCGAAAAGGTTAGCTTTTGAATGCGAGAAAAATTAGACCTGCATAAATTGGCATACATTAGCCCACCGAAGCCGTAATTCGGTTGCTAAGAATGTTCGCTCATTCGTTGTTTATTTAAAATTATTTATTCACTTATTTGATCGCAATCGTTGCAATTCGGGTTAGAATACCGGTTTACTAAATATGTAATATATATCTCATTAACTTAATATTATGTATTCTTTAGTTCAAACATCGCTATTTTTATTATAAAATAATAATGATAAGTAAAACTTTTCCGTTGTCGATACTGTGAAAAATAAGAATAATGGCGCGAGCAATTGCAACGGACGAAATTTTAGTAACAGAATTCACTGAGACAGAAGGTGGAGCGACGAAGGACTTTTATTGAAATTCTGTCACCGGCCCGAGGAAATTGGGAATAAGCTGGAGAATATAACGCGTTTTACGGAAGGCCAAATTGTACGTGGATTAAACCCGGACGAAGTTATCACTGTTCACCGTAAATATACGGTACATTGTAAATGGAGAATACTTGCTTATGGGGAAGGTAATTAGCGTGAAATTTTATGAGATATTTCCTCCAGCGGAATTGAATTTCCAGAGTGCTCGCGATTTATGAATTTTCATTGTTCCTCCGCCGTGTGCGCGTATCACTGCTTGTCAAATGATAATTATTCTGATAATTGTTTATCCGTTTTCCACGAATCGACGCTAATTTTATAGTAAATATAATTTGAACAGTTCCGAAATTATTGATATTATCCGTCTCATCGCAACGCTAAACCGGGCGGCTTTGGCAAATTAACGTTTTATTTTGTTTATCGGACGATCTGCGCCGGAATGCGCTCACGAAAATAAACGGACAGAGGAAATCGGTCAATCGCAGACGATTGTAGTCGATTGTTTACGAACCTGATCATTTCGGATTTAAAAAACGGACTCGTGACCCGGGCAAACAACCGAAATGAAACGGAATCGGGATGATGTGTTTTGACGATGGAAATTAGTTTGCGTTACAAATATACTGTCAAAACATGCGAGCACTTGCCGCGGGTCTCGTCCCGTTGCATTGCAGAGAGAATCAAATAGAGTAGTTTATCATCGTACCTGACGCTATATCAATGTCAGCTTCCATACAACTTAACATTTCTTTTAACTGGTACGTTGTTATATTTCATTAAAAATAAATACAGACATATTTAACGGACTATCTGCGGATCAGAGATCGAGCTTTGCTCGTGTCTAACGGGGGAAATTATTGAATTTAAAAAAAAATCCGCTTTTGAAAAAATATTTAACATTTGCCAAACTGACAGTAAGATTTTGATAGTAGATATTTAACGAGGATTTTTAGGATCGCGTAGAGGGATTCTTTTAAATATATAGCGAAATTACAGAAAAAGCTAAAATTTGAAAAAGGTATTTATTCTTTTCATGCATGCAGTGTGTTTTAAGATTCTATAGCTACGTACGCTGCGCATGAAAAGGAATTATTCTAACGTACGTGATGCAGTCTTCAGCCGTGTAATTTTTATTCAGAACGCTTTTCCATGCAGCTAACAGTGTATGAACTCTTTTACATATTTAACACCAGCTTCACGAAGCCCTAGAAGCAACTATTTTACACTTCTCCGTAAAAATACTAAGCATATGTTTGTTCGCGCTTTTAACCAGTTTTATTATGATATAAATACGTACGTCAAATGAGATTAAATTACTGAATAAATTTCTCGCAAGTGTATTTTTACGATTTCGATAGTCATAAATTAGAAAAGTTGGTTCGCGTTATTTCGACGCGTTTCGCGAACCTAGCGTTAATAATGCCATATTCTTGCGAACATTTTCGATCCGTAATTTTCACACTGCATTGCCTTGAATTAAATTTAATTTTACATTTATGTACAACGTATATACGTTCTACTAGTTTGCAAGTTTCTATTCGAAGGTTTCAGGCAATCTATAATGTAATTAACGTTCCCTTGCAACAAAAGAATTCGCGGCTGCCAGTTTTCCTTCTAAGTAAGAACTTCATTATCGCGAATACGCCGAAGACGCTCGGTAAAGCTTTGAGAAGCTATCGTGTCTTCGAAATCTATTACAGTATCAATTATAAGTTTGGAGCGTCTTCGGGAGCAAGAGTCGGTCGTTTTTCCCCGCGCACTCGCCACTATTACGTAGTCAAGTAGCAACATCCTATAAAATGTGTGTCATCGCATTCCATTAATCAACCGCCGCAGCCTAACTAAACGAGCCTCGTACATTCATGCGAGTATCAAGTCCCATCGAATTAAGTGATCCGTGTGCAGTACATGCCGTGTACAGTTCCTAGCAAAGCTCGTCGCTCTAATTTTCGCACTGTGCCCTAACTGTGTTACATACTAATTTCGTGAAGCGCGTTTTTGAGAACATAACAAAAATTACAGAATCACAAATATTCGGATAAAAATAAATATTGGAAAAAGTTTCTTGTGGAAACACAAAAGGTAGAAAATATTATTTAATATTATAATATTGTTTTGCCTTTAATATTATAATTTGGCTTTTACACCGTGTATTTGGCAATCAGACATATCACAAACTCTGCGCGTTACATTTATCAGTCCAGTACCACAAGATGTCAGCTCGATCAGGATTAATCTGCGACGACCTCCAAAGACCGGATCCTTTTCCTTTGGATGGCCAGAGGGAATCTTTCGAAAACATCTGGAGTCGCTGTCATCCTCGAAACTTCGACTTCTCTTTCTCTCTCCCTCTCTTCGACTTTGCGAAGAGATCTCGCGTGAAACACCGTGACACCGAGACTTCTTTACTCGCCGACGTTTCGCGAAATTTAAAACACGGAGACCCCGGGCAATTCAATTACCGGATTTTTCAAGCGTGGCCGCAAGCTTTCGCCGTGTTATTCGAGACACCGAAGAAATTCAAGGGTCGTGTCACTTCAGTTTTATTCGTATTTACTGCAAGAAAACACATTTGAATACGCAAAACTTCTCGCAGCTTGGACACAAAGCGTACAGCGTTACGAAACTTCTTTATTTTATGAACAACCCGCGACGCGAGTGTTTTATCTTGATCGCCCCGGTCTACAGAATGACGTTTCTTTCGATGCCATTTATCTTCCCCTCGAAACATTTTTCAAATATCGCCCGAAGCTTCGAAGACATTCACGCGGATCGATTTGAATAAAACTGCCTTCGCTTGTATGGGACGCCTTGTTTAGTGGCTACACTTTCTTTATCTTGCTGTCTGAATATTTTCTTCGTTTCTAGTGGTCCGAAGAATAGTACGCTATTATTTTATCTTAAATATATTTTATTATTATGTTATTTTAAACCGATTGAAATATACTCTTACAGAAATAATCAGTGATACGATACTTCACTGTTTTGAGGTGTAAATCTATAATATATGTTTTTACAATAGTATTAAATGAGTTAAATAGGACACCTAATAAATGAAGTCTAAGTCTTAGTTTAAAAGTATTCTATATATTCGATGCTAGTCATTATAATTACAGCTCAATTTTTGTATTATCTTTTATTTGTGATCATTTTAATTAAGCTTTAGAAGTTAGATGCAGAAAATTGTCATAATTTACATTTTATATATCTTATAAAATATGTACGAAACATGTATATAAAATACATATTTAAGAAGTACAAAATAGCTTGGAAAACTTTATTTACAGAATCTGTCTTTCAATGAAAAATGTTAATGAAAATTTATTGCAAGATGCTATAAATATTTTAATCATCTGTCGCAAAAAGTGACCATTTTGAAACACTTTTAATGAGAATTTCCCTCCTATATCTTTTGTCGTTCGAAAGTTATTTGTACTCGATCCGGACCATTGAGAGGCGTCGCGACGTCGCGAATACGTTTCACGGATATTTCAAGTTTACCCAGTTGCCTTGAAACGCCGATAAGGCAGTCGAAAGTTCGTCGGGTAGTGCAAGCTCGGGCGTTTTCTTTTTTTTAAAAGCGAAGCGCTGCCTTTCGACGCGTCGCGATGCAGGTAAACCGTAAAATTCGTTGTTGTCGTTGCACGCGTTGGAGCGGATCATTCCGCGCGGAGATAAACACCGTGAAAATGTTCAATGGTCGAGAAGTTGGGCCGGCCCGTCAGGTGTCCGCGCAGCAGCGTCGGCTTCTGCGCGCCGATAACGTAATTGAAATGTCTTCTTCCATTCGCTCCCCTTGCCAACGCTCTCCGGCATAAATCACGGTCGGCCGATCGACTTCTTTAAGTGGATCATTCGTTAAATGTAAATGTCGCAATAGAAATCTTGCCGGGATCTCGTGGTGGGTAAAGATTTCTCTTCCTTTAAATGACCATGCTCGGCGAGGCTGCTTCCCGTTTCCGATAATGCCAACGGAACGGTCCCTTATACGCGGTTTTATCTTCTCCCCTGAAGCGGAATCGCATGAAACGGGTCAAAAACGTACTTGTGCACTCCGCTTTTTTTTTCAGAATAATTTGATGCAGGCAATATTGGTTTATTCAAATCTACCTTTGCTTGTTCTAGTCGTTTCTCTTTATCGTTGTTGGGATTAAACCGCGGGACAATACAAGTCGTGAAGATTTTTGGAGATTTGATCACTTTATCTTGCATTTATTTACTCTTACAGGAAAAATTATTTGTCGGATATCGCTAATTACAGCAATTTTCTGAGAAGATTGCAAAATGGTCGGGTTATCGTATAGATTGCTAGTATTAATTCCGATATGTAGCGTTTTTAAAAAACTTTATTTTACAATTTCTAAATTCTCTGTTCTTGGTGTAAATAAAATGGTTTGTCGGATATCAGAAATTGAGCACGTTTTTTTGAGTATATTACAAAAATGTCGGGCTGTCGCATCAAGCAACCATAATTAATTCACACGCTTATTTAATTTGAATTAATTTAATTCGTGCCAAATTGGCTTTAATCTAATAATAGCTAAATTAGACAAGAAAATTAACAAAAGAGTGCACGATGTAAAGCCTATTTTTAATAAAGCCTTATTTTAAGGCTGTATTATATTTAACACGTTATTACAAGTTTACTGACCTACTAATATTTATGCACAGTTGATTATACACAAAACTCAAAGAAGTAACAATTGTAATATTATTTCATTTCTCGCGCACTGTTGTTTCGAATTCATAGAACGTATATTTCCTCGTTACTGTGTCCTATCCCTTTAATTCCATATTCTTTTTATTGAACACTCAAAATTTCGACAACCCAAAATTGCATAAATAAGTCCTCAATTTTAGATATACATTGAAATAGTCTGCAAAAGAGAGCTACTGCATTCGCGTTTCACCTTTAAAGATCACTTAACGGGAAACCGCTGCAGCAGTGTGTAGTAACCAAACGGTTAATCTTATCATTCCGAGTTTAAAAGTATAAAGAGATGCTATTAGAGGTATGAATTTTTCATGGCGTACGTGTACGTATTAAACTTTATTTATGGATACATTATGATCCATTATTCTCTCTATATTTATTTTAGAGATGATCCAAAATTTCATTCAGGGTTTCTGTTGTATTTCCATAATGTTCTTCTTCTGATGTATCGATACCCAGCTGCTCTTAGTTTTTTTACTAAGAGCGTTTAATTATCAAGAGAAAAGGTGTTTGGAAACCTTTTTAAAAATAATAGTAACAAGAACTAACAATTGATAAGAATCGAAAGAAAACTAATAACTAGATTAGAATTAAAACAAAGTTAATAATCAAATAATAGTCAACAGTTTGTCTATTGTTATTTTGTCGCTTTAAAACTGAAATCGTCTAACAATTATATACCGTGACTGGTGGAGGGGGAACTTGAAACAGAAAAATACTCTAAAACATTGCATGTTTTGATTTACTTTAATTGCGCTAAATAGAGAAAGCACAGAATAATGGCTTCGTCACAGGAATAACTGCCGTACAAACAATTTACACGTCCACAACGTTTCTTTCATTGTACACTGCAACGATTTACAGACGTTGCACCACGAGCAATGTCTTTATAGTTCTCGTCACCACCGACTCATGCGCGCGAGCACAGCCGCGACATTCTAAGCACCTAATCCATCCTTTTATGGATTCGGAGAACAAATGTCACAGAAAATACATTCAACGCGATCGTCGCTTTTCCTTTCAAGAATCCTTGTTCCTTTTTCAGTTCAAGGACAGTTTTCTTTTACTTTTTCTCCCTCTGCTCGGAGATCCAGTTATGTTATTTTTTTTGCATAATACGAGGTGTTATTGCGCACCAGTTTTAACGCCGCGTGCGAGACCAAAGAAAGTTTCGTTGCATACGAAAAACTTCTAGCGCGGCTGTTACATGGGGATACACGCGTACACGTACACGCGCGTAGATTATGGTTAGATTATGTTGCTGGAGACAAATGTCGGTGGTGTGTTTCCTGTGCAATCTTCTGGTTAGGCTGACCGAGTAACTCTTCGGCTAATTCGTTAGGATGGTTATCCAGTCTAGTTCAATATAATTTTCTACCATCTCGAACAAGTCAGCGAGACTAGATTAGTATTTACGCTTTTGCGAATTTCTTCATTTCGCAAACATTGACGAGCGTTCGTTGCCGGGTATTCTAAGTATGCCGGATAGCAATGCTTCTGATTTTATAATATGGCTTTTAGCTGGCACGATCTAGAATTTATATGGGAGTGATTCATTAAGATGCTTTTAAGCTTAGAACATCGTTGCGTACCGCATTCTGCACAGCATTCGATACACTATATTTTTCAGATTTGCATATTTGAGTGATTTGCATATTTCTGAGAAACTCATTTGTGTTATAGATAACGGTTCAATTAAATGTTTTAGAATTTTAACTAAAATTGAAGAAAAATGCACCGTTGACTGAAATAAATCACGAATTCGTTCGAGGCGACGCGATTATTACACGTGCTCTTTTTTTGCGTAATCCATCATTGTTTTATCATCGCTTCAATAGTATTTCCTTATCACAATTTTCCGTTCCTGCCGTCACGCGGTGTTCGTTTTGCCGGACGATTTAAATGGTTTTTATGGTGGTATTTCGATGTTACCAATATTGCAAAAATCACACGCGCGGTATAACGTAGATTGCTTTTAGTCAGACTGGAGATTCGCATCGATCTTGACGCGTCTGCCACAACGTTTATCGACTTTACATCATCATTTTCACGCCCGTCACCGTCGCTCTGCACAATAAATCTTTTCTCTGCTGTTTTCACCGCGATTTCACCTCTGGGAAAATAATAAGTCTCGCTCGTCTTCGGATCGAACTAGAAATTACAAAGTCCAATCAAATATGATAATTCCCTCTTTTAAATTACACGTTTAATCCCAGCTTTTAGATTACACGTGCACGAGTTTCATCAGTTAAGAAGTTTAATGCGCGAGCACGTTAACAGCCGCTCCGAAAAAGGCGCGGAAAATCGGAACAAGTTGTTTAATAACATAAGAGTGGAATAGACAAGATTTATCGTCACAACTGTTTTCTTGATCCTTTTGCATCTCGTAGATCTTAAAGTTTACGTAACGCAACTGGTGTCAACACTCAAGCGACTGCTTTCTGATTTGTTCCTTTTGCAATTCCTGATATAAGATAAATCGTAATTAATTTACATAAACTACGAATTCATACTATATTACAGATTCTATATTTTAATAGTTTAATTTAAATTTGATAAGTTATCGTTTTTTCGGTCACTATAAGTGGTACAAGTAGCATTCCGAAGCATCGGTAATTTGGGCATTTACGTTATTTTTGCCTTTCATAAATTTCGTCTACAATTATATGAATAAATAATTAGATTAGTAATTTTAAAGAGCAGCAGGTCTTCGCAGAAAAATCCGCAGCGTCGTTAGCTAGCAGATTTTAAAAAATCTTATTGGCGAAGGTTTCGTTTAGATGCGAGAAGGTTCGATCGTGATAAGGATCGATCGCCGCAGCGAATCGACGAAGGCGTTCTAAAAATCAGTGTGTTCTTTCCCGTGCCGCGACAGGACACCGAACAAATGGTCGACGAAGTCGTCGCCGGAACGAGGTCGCCCGTGTTTCTCCGCGGTACGAATATGGGAAACAGTGTTACGCCGTCTAAATGTGACACGTCGGATAATTGAGTAGCGCTCGCAGGACACCGCGGTTCCGCATACGCCGTGTCCAGGCTCGAATTTCGAGATTAATCATCGGCCGCGAGGATCGCGAGTGAGATCGAGTGTGAAGATCCTGCCGCCGCGCCGGGATAAATAATCTGCCGGGCGCGTGCTACGTCTGGAATCCGACGGAAGCGTGTGTGCGAAGGAATCCGAGAAGAAGAAGGTCGAAGGAGATACACGCAGGAAGTAGCCGGACGACGAAGGATTCGAGAGAGAGAGAGAGAGAGGGAGAGAGGCCTGGCCGATAACGCGATTGAAACATCCGTCCGAGCGCATGCACGCGTCCTACGAGGCTGAGTCACGTACGCGCGTTTTCGATTCGAGGCTTCGGGGACGTGATACCGTTTGATTCCTCGCATTAGAGTCCACCTTCCACGATATCGGGCCACCTTCCTCGTTCCATGCTGCTCGCCGCGCGAGCTCAAAGATTCCGTGGTTCCCAGGAGTCGCCGGATTCACCTTAGAGTTGTCTTGTATGCGACGCCGCCGCGCGAGATCTCCCCGGAGATGCTGAAGATACGGATGCTGGATTACATCGGGGACACCGGGTGAGTCTTACCGCACCGCTCCTGCTTTTTGCACATCGACGACAGTGCTTCAATCTTATAAACTGCTGATTTTTCGCGCCGCGTGTTTGCAGTCGGGCCCGCGCGTCTTTGAATGATGAGAATCCGTCGGACCTTTGCTTCTGGAAAATGGGCTGCCACCTTTTACAGGGTTTTTCCTGGAAAACTATTTCTCTTGGGAGACCAGCCAGGATTATCTGTACAACGAGCGAACATTTAACGCTTTACTTGCCGGAACGTTTTAGTCCTGTTAACAGCGAAGATAAGAAGGTTCGGAGTTTCTTAATATATTTTTCGAAAGCGACGATAACTTTGTTCATGATTTAACTCGTTTGAATTATTATAATGGAACAGCTTCCTCGGAAATTGTTTTTTCAAACTAAATTATCCGAGATTTATTTACGTGCAACTTGGCCACTGTGAAACCTGTTAATTCCGGTAAATAAAGCATGATCGTTGTTCGATCCCTTCAATAATGCCGTCGTTTTAATACCAAGTTTATACCTGAACACATTTCTAGCGTTTTTGGATAGTTGTCACATTTTGAAACAGCGCAATGTAAGATTTACTTAACTCAATCTCTCTGTCCGATATTTTATATGGGTTCAAAGTTAACTTGAAGTAACTGAATTTAGGAACGCTGTAACTAGAAATTAATTAACGTGTGTGAAGCGTCATGTAAAAATGGCAATGTATACGATTATGAAGGAAATAACAGAATAAGCTAAAAATTATAATAATTATAGCTAAAAATGAAATGAAAAGTCACCTAAAGAATTTAAGGATACCTTCTCATTCTGTTCAATCTATGGAAATCGTCAAGAAATTAAATAGATTTTTATTCAACTTCACGTATTCTCAGACAATTTTTATTTTACAAGAGACACGGTCTACTGATGTATTTGCAGGGTCGTTTCAATTTATTTTACAATTATTACAATTTTTACAATTTTGCGAAATATATTGAATCGCTTCCCTAGTATATCCTTAACAGACAAAACCTATTAAATTTAAAGAATTTCATGTTTCAAGAAATCCGTAATAAATCAGTGTTGTACTGATGTTATTTAGGTCACAGCAATTACTTACAATTAGACAGCGCCGTTCATTTAAGACCAGCAAGCTGGTAAATATGTTAAATATAATTTACGACGCGAGAAACACTTTGAAAATACTAATTGTGTTATTCAAATTTTAGAGAAATATTAATTTATAGTTCTTAGAATTGTAAAATAAAATTGTCAGAATTGTTAAAATGTGTAAAATTATTCTCGATTATTGCTTTTATGTATCGAAGGGACGTCGACGTGCGTCGCATTGCAATTGTCACGGTGGACGCAGCGAAAAGTGATTTAGCGTAGCTGTATGCAATTAAAGGGAACGAAGGGAAAAGAGCTCGTATTTTGACGCTTAAAATTCCAAGGTGCTACTTCCTTTTATCGTGTTGTGCTTTTAAGAACACACTCGGTATTCGTATCTGGAATGAAATTATGATTGGGGGACCCATTTTACACGCCTCGCAGTCCACCACTAGGAATGCATCGGCCAGAATACTAATGAACACGCACGAGAACAAGACCGATATTCTTTTCCACTCCGAATATAACAACGGCTCCTCGAGTTCACTTAACGTATTTAGATAAAATTTTCAGGCGGAATTAGAACGAGCCGAGACCTCGTTTCGTCAAGGTCCCCCAGCTCGCTGCCACCCTCGAATAAAACAAAATGGCATGAAAGCCTGATGTACGTGTTCCCGCGTATGTGTGTTCTTAATTGGACCATTTATCAACACTTGTCGGGTTATTGGGCTGTCCGAAAAGTTGGTGCCGGTTTTTCGTTGACTCCAATGTGTCTAAACAAGTGGAAGTTAACACTTTGCCGACCGGTAGCCCAGAAATCAGCTTTTTTTCCGGATCGGTAGCTTGTGAATCGGTTGTCACGATAAGCAACAATTTGTTGTCCATTGTATTGAGATGAACGTGTTAGATTGTACTACTGTCGGTTCCAATATTATTATATCATTTTTTAAATATTTGATATCTTTTACGATTAATAAAATAAATAAAATAAATAGCATATCCTCAGCAACATCGTATTAAATAATATTTATGATAATATTTAATATTGAATACTACGTAAAGTTGTACTCATTTTTAACCCTTTCAAAGCTGATTAAAATTAAAAAGTATGCTATTACAAAATATTCTATTTTTATGATTTTCTGTCTGATGATATTACTTGTAATATTGGAAACGTATAATTGATTGGAGGAAAAAAGTAAAAACACATTAATCCCAATTAAAAATAATTTGAAGACGAAATATTTATGCGATGAATCTATCACACTAATTACAAATATTTTTGTCAATTCTGCAAACCGTATCATTTCATAGACGATTCCCGGGATCAAATCGATGTTAACAGATTTCTTTATTATTTAGGTGAAACAATTGTTCTACATGGTCCGGGAATAACTGATCAATAACTTGATAAAACCTCGTCGTAAATGATTACTTTGCTTCTCAGTCTCTCGTCCCGTAGAAACTTCAATTATTATTCTCGAATCATGAACATAAACGATGTCGGCCATTGAAGATCACTTTCACAATTGTAAGTGACATTACGGGCTATTATCTCGCGTCTTGCACTACTATTACAGTATTCATTTACAGGAGCACCTCGTAACGCAGCTTTCCTTTGTCATCAGATTTCGAATGAAAGTGATTTGCCTTTTGTGTTTCACTATCGCGTCTACTTTCTTGCTGTTATCTCAAAAGGTTCACGTGATATACGGCTTCGCCTCTTCTCAATTTCCTGCGTAAAGATGGTTTACTCAGCAAACACCTGCGAGAACGAAACATTTACGGTCGTTCCTTATAGCGAACGCGACAAATAGAATTTTTAATAAATACAATTTCTTTCCTGTGTTTTCTCTTATGCTTCCTTTTCATTAAATTAGGAATCTCCCGTTTAATAAATTATTTATGATTCGTAACAGTAAGATTTGTTTCGTCTAAAATTTGCCTAACAGTAAAGTCTTGCTTTTTCTAAAATTTTCTTAACAGTAGAATTTTTCTATTCTAAGACAAGGACTATTTACACCGCACTGTTTATCGCGTAAATTTATGTGATGTAACAGTAACGCATATTAGCCGATTGAGAGCTTAAGAAATATTAAAAGAGGTTGAACACTTGTTGCACTTTCGTGTCTGTGAATCAGGCTCGCAAAATTTGAAAGAAATCGAGCTCGAAATATGGTACCGAGTAGTACGCGCTTAAACTACTCCAAGTCCGGTAAATTGCGCTTTCGGGTACATACTTTCAACCCTCGTAACTTCATCAATTTTTGGCAGATTGATTTTCGAGTTCCGTTTTTTCGTAAAGAGAAAAAAAGAGTTCCGTTTTAAAGTAAAATGTTGAACACTTTCCTCGAGAATTATAACAGGGCAAATTGAGAAACGAAATAATACTTAAAAATCATGGCAGAAAGTAATGCAAACGTGAAAACAGCATTCACAGAATTTTTTTGGATCAAAATAATCTTACCCTGCCGAGCACGGTATTATCCTTCAGAGCAATAAAAAGTCAACGAATCGTTTCTGACAAATAAAACACGATAATTGAACTAATTTGTAACGAATTAAAAATTAAATTGCTCACACTACTGCTTGAAATGATTACGTCGCTTGAGTGTAAATACAGTTATCATTTTAAAAAGTCGTTTAAACGTAAGGTATCAGTACAGATCGGGACATGTGCTACTAAATAGCGAGGGCAAGGAAAGGAAGAGAACATGTGCCGACCTTGGTTTTGTTCATCAAGTACTTAACCTACCCAGCGGAATTACTAATTGTAATGCCATTGTATTTTACTAATCTTCGCATCGCGTGGTTGCATTGAAACGATTGCATTAACGACACTAAGAAACATCTGCAGAAGATCTGTGACAAAGCGATAATGGAATTGTAAACGTTATCTTCTTTATCAATAAAGTTTTCCCATTAATCAAACTGTTACATCGTGCAACGTTTTCGTACGCGACAATGCTACAACGAAACATCCTAATTAGCAAGATAAACGCGTTAATACCGTCGTGTTAACATATTCCTACATTAGTATTATTTTTGTTGGCAGAAAATAATTACGGAGCGCGCGAGACGCGTTGCACGCACGACAAGATATTCGCGTACGAATTTCGGATCGATTATGCCCGGCTTTATTGGGCCAATTTGGAACCGCAATTTTCCAATGAAATCCAATAAAATAAGCAAAGCGTCGGCCGGCAGGAATACGTTTCTAATTTCCTGTTTATTCAACGCGACCCACGCCATCAATTTATCGGCGGTGTAATAACGGTCGGTTTGTGGGTGCAAAACGTTAGCAAATTGATCTAACGAGGTCGTCAATGCTCGGACAGGAAGGCAGAGAGGCGTCACAAGGTTTCACTCGGTGAAATTTTTCCGAGTATCAAGAACGAGAGCACTCGTTTTACGCGGCGCGCTTTTAATGCGCATTCTATTAATATTATACGGGGAATAAGAAATTCCGTCGGAGCCGCGTACAAAAAGGGTAGAACCTATTTCGAAAGAAATATTTTGAAACATCGTTTATACGACATCGTTTATACAAGATAACAATGACGTACATAGACAATAAATAATTACCGAAACAAGAATTGTGATTAAAATGAAAAGGAAAGGTGATTACCATAAATATTGTGTTCGAGATGTTACATTTAAAACGTACGTTGATTTCGTTTTAAGTATAAAAATCAATGAGATATTGACACTATAGAATTATGGTGAAAATATCTATTATTTAATTTCTAATCCTACTTACTGACAGATGCGAGAAGTATTACGCTCATTTTCATTCCTTCCAGGATATGAAAGTTAAGACTCTTTCCTGAATGGAGATTATATTACCTAAGTAGATGAGAGCATACTCCTCGAATTAAGTGCACAGTCTGTTCAGGAAATTTATGTTCAGAAAGTGTTCCTAAGTGTTATGTCCGGGATTTCGTTTAATGCAACGATCTTCTTTTACGCTCGCGCAAGTAACTACGACGTCGATCAAAAATTAATCGCATTGAAATCACATTCATTTATACAGATTTATGCATAGTGTCTTACACGCGTTATACTTATTCGAGCGATGTTCCCTCTGTATTTTTTTTCGTAAAATGGTGACACAAAAATTTATTGATTCTGCAACGTTTGACCCTCGTGTCGTGTCGAAACCACACACAGTTTGTGAGGAGCCAATTAAATACTCTTTCATTGTTATTTGTACACTCTAAAAAAGAGAATAATATTTTTTAAAATGCGCCAATCGATTTAATATTTTATTTTATTATAATATTTTATTTCGAACGCTTTACAGTTTTTGAACAGATAACTAGATGGAATAAGGAATAATTGTTATTCAAATAAAATATTCAACCGAGATAAATTCATTTCTAGACGCATATTTATTCGAAACAATTTGAATAATGCCAATTAGGTGCATTAAAAAAATTTTTCATCGCCACCAGTAGGTTCAAAATTGGTTCATCCATGTAACCGCGTTGCGAGAATCGTGTCCGCGTCCAAAATTCGACACTATAGGATCGAAAGTAGAATGTCCTTCAAAGTGTTCCAGATTCGTTGTCGCGTGCGATCTCTTTTATTCCTAAAAAAGTATTTTGAAGTTGCACGCGGATATCATCGGGCAAAAAATTTCGCTTCTGGACGAGCTCTTTGTTGCGCCGCGTTTCCAATAAAGTGGACTGCAGAGGCTTTTAGAGTGCGGTTTCGCGGGCATATTCTGTCTACGTTGGGGGTACGCTCGACGATTACCAGCTAGCAAATTCGATCGTGCATCCTGCTGGATTCTGTCATACAGGATGTGTGGCGGTTGGCTTAGTATCCTGTTGAACGTCGCAAAATGAGATACGCGGTCGGAAAATTTGTGTTAGCGATTTCGATGGTAAACGTTCTTCGATGATTACGCGTGCAAACCAATCGACGATATGGATTAAATACTAATGACCAGGCTGCTGCGGATGTTTACGTTCATATTAATGTTTCATGAATAATGTTAAATATAACATGAAAGCATTGACAAGAATTTCGACGCTCCTCAATGACAATCTTTCTTGTCACTGCATTCTTATTCATCGTTCGATTATTCAATTAAATTTTCCAAGTTGATTGTAAGAGTTCTAACTCCGATGAGAAAGTGTACTCTCTTTTAATAATTTTTTTATAGATTGTGCACAACATAAAAACGTTCTTGAATACTTCTTTGCAATTTTGTTTTTGTCGTGATCATTTTTATCAAAATAGTTAAAATGGCTCTCTCACTTTACAAACATAAATTCAATTTCGATTTAAAGTATTTCCATGATTATTTATTATATTACAGTTTTATTACAGTTCAGTAACTGTAATGAATAAATTCAAAAGTTTAAGATTCAATTCGAAGGAGAAATATCGAAGTCAGCGTGAGTGAAAGGAGTGTTACGAATCGAGAGCGAAATTTGTTTAATGTTACTACTGTAATAGTCTCTTGTGGATTAGTCATATTTCAATAGTCAGACTACGTTCTCGATGCGTAGGTTGGTCTCTTACTATATTCGTCGTTGTTTATCGGCTGAGTCAGTTCTGTAATGTAATTAAGGTGCATGCATAATAACTAATTCGTTTGTATTCAATCTAACGCTCGGTTTGTACAAGGACTGAATTTCATTTTCGCTTGTATAGTCGGTTTGATTAGCTCTTCCTTAGGGTGCTTAGTTATCAGTGACCCTGGAGTAAAGTATAGAAAGTTGTACTAGTTGTAGTATAACTATAAAAAGTAAAAAAGTATAAAAACATTTTTATATATATGCATATAGATATGTGTAACTTCGTATTGAAAAATTGTCAGCGAGAGCTATAATTATCAAAGATAATTAGCGTTCCCATTAAAGTGCCCCACCCTGTACACATAAGTGAAATAGAGTGATAGGAATAGTATCGATTAGTCATTGCGGATTAATTAAAAGCAGTCGTGTCTGCGCAGACAGCAAACTCGTTTTATTTTTAATTACATACCTTTTTGGTTCCATCTAGTTTTTGTTTCTTTTTTCAAGAGTACGACTGGCGAAATACGCTTTTGCTGTCCAATAAAATTTAATGTTAAACGTCACTTTATAAAATAGTAGCTTCGACAGAGTCTCGAATTCTAATATCAAATTTTTAATCGAACACTGTGTGCATTTCAGTATCACATTAACTTCGAAAATTACGTCGAAGTTGTAAATAATTTAATGTAAGGTTGGATGCACGCATTGATAAATCTGTTGAAATCGTTTTTAATAGATAAATCGATGTGTACTCGAGTTCATCAGTCACAGTATTCGCGTGACTAAATGGGGCACTAACGAAACAGATGGGGTTACAACGAGGCTGTACTGGGTGTTCCGCGTAACTGTCGTCACGATTTTTCAAGCACTTCCTAATAAAAATATGCTCCGAGCAAAAGTTAAGCAGCTTTTAATCGGCAACATATTGCAATATAAAACTTTCCGGAGAAATGTTTCATTCGTAAAAATCAAAGTCGCCTTTAGTGTTTCAAATTGCATGGTATGTTTTTTACTTCGGAATATTAAAAAAAATATTAATAAAAAAAAGAATTCGCTGAAACGATGCTACTGTCGATGTTTTACTCTTCGAATTGGTACAACATAAACTAAGACAATTTTTAACGATTTGATTCGATTAATTCCATTTATCCTTTACATCAAAATCATCCGAAGGTCATGGTACAACGGGTAGTTGAATTCGATTAAATTCCAGTTACGATAATACGAAGTGAAAAATATAACGCGCAATTTAAAAAATGAAGGTGGCCTTGATTGTTGGAAATGGAATATTTTTTTTAAACTTTAAAGTCAGACTGTCGGAAGTGTTGAAAACGTCATGACGACAGTGGCACGGGACACCTTGTACATTCACGTATCTGGTCCGCGATCGGCTTTCGTCGTTGTAATGAATGAATGAATGTGTAATTGGCCGGCGTGGTCCCAGCGATTCGATTTCAATTGAGTCAATGAATCTGTGAGCAGCGATGATGCTCGAAATGGTATCAGCGGGTACGAACTTTCATTTGATCGAGGCCACGCTTGACCTTTCCCTTTTTGGTCTTCCATCAAATTGAAGAACACATTAATTACTGCGGGATCCGCTGTTTAATTATTTCCACATTCGTTATCGGAACTCGATATTTCGCGGAAGCAGTTATTTCTGCGGCTCACTTGTTAGATAGCTTCTAAACTCTGAGAAAATCCACGAAGTTCTAGAATTCTAACCGATCGATTTCTGCGGACAAATCAACGATATCGTTAAAATTTTATTTCCGATCAACCGAGTAAACAATTACTGCGAATTAAACGAATCACGAATATTAAGGTGCAAAATTGTCGATTTCGAGATGCTGTATACAGTACCGTTCAGATATCAAAATTCTTCGAATAAATACATTATTTTTAGCATTGTAAAAAGTGATATTTACGGTTTCCCGAATTTTACAGTACAACAGTTCTGCTAAAGTTTCTTCAGCTGTGAACAATGACAGCTTCGTAAATTCCCAAATTAGCGCGTCGCCTGTGGCTGATTTATTAATCGGTTGAACGAGTTTTGAACTTTAAACTCCCTAAATCTGAAGTCGCGGAAATTTACGCATTTTTAAATATGTATTGCATGTTCAACTATTAAATTTCATCTAGACGCAGGTACACAGAAAACAAGTCTTAATTTTTACGAATATTGTAAAATTGGCATTCTGCCATTTGACGTCATATTATTCTATATACATATAATTGATAAATACAGGAAACTGAGAACCTGAATTTTTACGAAAACACAATGCTCTGTGTTTCAGGTAAGAATCTTTAATACTTCTCGTACTATCTGCTTTCGAAATCTCTACATTTTGAAACAATAGCAATGCCGCGTTTACCGGAACAGTAAGTACCGAATCCACTTTCAGTGAACCACTTTAAAATTCTCCATGCATTAAACACTTTCCTCCTCGTTCAAATTTTATGTCGCTTCCTAAGAATGGTATGTTTTATTTATCTTCATATTCAAGCCTTCGGTTCCATCGCTTATACATTTAACTCCAAATAATTTAGATACAAATAATATTTATATTTTGTTTGGATTTATTAGGTGCATCCGACTTCTTAATGAAAAATAAATATTACTTTCATTTCATCGAAATGAAAATAGGAATTAATAGTTTCATTCCTACCTTAAGCAATCTAACGATCTAAAAGCATCATAATATTATTTTTTCATTATTTCGACGCTTTCACTATTTCGTGTTTCATATTTATTTTTCTTATAAATGCATAAAATTCGCTATATGATTATAATCCACATATTAGAGAAATTGAAATAAAGTATGCAAATACAGTTTCGACTCTAAACTTTAGAGTTTAAACATTTAGAGGAATGAAATGCCTCGGAGTGTGTGCGCGGTACACGCATCATCTTTAAGCAACGCGAGGAAAGAGAAGAAATCTGTCATTCTGAACTTTTTGTTAAAAAAAAAAAAAAAAAAAAGAGAAGACGCTATATGTTCAGCCAGAGAAACGTCTAAAAGCTCTCTAGCAATACCGTAGAGAGTGATTAGAATCACAGACATCCTTTTAGGTGTACGTTCTACGCGAAACGTTCGGGAGCACAGAGAGAGAGAGAGAGAGAGAGAGAGAGAGACTCATGGAATTCTTCAAAAGAATAAAGGCGCGTTCGAACAACATGCATAAAAAGTCCTCGGAAATCTGTAGTTTTTAATCACGCAAAGATTCCCACGGAATCACTGAAACGCGGCTTTAATTTCGCGAATGGTCAACGTGTTTTTCATTAAAGGAAATAACAGGCGCGCACGTATCTATTCGTGACTGCGATCAATTTGCCAATACGTTTCAGAACAACGTTCACGTGCGCCGTTATTCGTGCAAATTATTCGGAGCCAATTGAATTCTTAAAATGTTAATTTCTTTCACGTAATTCCCCGCAACGTGTTTACACATGATATAAGACGCATAATTTGAAAATACGTGTTCCTTGTGCTTATGAAATTAACAGAAATCTTATGAAACGCAATTAGCCTCTACGGTTCTAACACTTTCTGTTTCCACTTCGTGTTCTGGCAATCGTTATTAATTTGTGAAACTGAAAAATCGTAGTTGCAGACTTTTCCTTAGTGAACAATCATTTCACAAGACAAATAATGATTGAATCACGAGTGAAAAATTCAAGAGAACGTAATAATATATTATTCACTAATTGATAACTAAATTGTGGATTTTCGTGCAAAGTAAAGATTGTCCAAAACATAAGTTGGATGAAAATGTTTTTCCTCTTTTAATAATTATAATTTTACGGTTTCGTATTTGAGTTAGTAATTGTTGTCATAAATGCATAAAATCCGTAGTCTACTAATGACTATACTGTTAATGCAACCTCTTGGAAACAGTAATAATAATAATAAATAAATGATAAAAGAATATTTCCAGCTTCAAAAAGTATTATAAGAATTGTTATTTTTTTAGTCTTTATTTAAGAGTGTGCATAAAAATCTGAATTCCATCCGTTCCGTGCAGCATTTTCGCCGTGCCGTGCAAGGCAATTTGAAAACCGAATTCCAATCCTTTAGACGGTACATTATCCTTTCGTCTATCCGGTAATTTTGGTTTATGTATTCATCCGCATGTATTACAATGTAGGCTGCGGCAGGGAAGATACGAAATCTGTTTCACAGTTTAATCGCACGCGATTTCGCTTCTAGCGAATATTAAAGAGCATCTGCCTCTCGCAAGAACCAGAAAACCGTATGCTGCTCACGTTCGGGATCAATCAATCTTCGAGAATGCCGTGATCATTTTTTCCCGCGAAACAGAAACAAATTGATACAATGTATTTGCATAATCGCTCGTTTTTTTCAACGCGCCGGATACGATATGGCCGTGGTGCCGTCCGTTCGAGTTTTTTTTGGTAACGAGCGTATTACTCGCGTCTTAAATGTACATAATCATTATGTTTACGCGTATTTTGACACTTGATCCGGGAATTTTATAACCGGCCCTCGATGCGTTTAAGCATTTAATTGAGCAATAAATTTCGGGTGCTCGGTGTGTGCTTGGCGAGCGTGTATCGGCCGTGTATATAGCTTCCGTGTGCGAGTATTTTTTCGAACCGAGCCCGATACTGTTTAAAGTGTGTATTAAGGAATGCAATTTCGTAACTGCGAAATAACTTCTGACGTTGCGTAAGGCACGAGTTGCTCTGACAAATCAGAATTTGTTTCATGTTAGAGTCTATCGCTTTCGCTGAACCGTACCTTTTCCGTTGTAACGCTGTTGCCATCTGCCTGTAAAAATTCTTTAATTATATTTTCGTTGACCGACTTCGAAAAGTTGGTACTCTTCTTTAATATAAAATTATATCGTACAGATTATACTTCGTTTTCAATTCGGAAACGAAATTATCTCTACGGAAAGAATTAATTATATAATAAAGTTTCTAAAGTTAACAGAAACTGCGTTGAAGAAAGTTCAGCACTGTATTAACGGGACGATAAGCTTGAATATAGAAGTTACGAAATGAAACAAACAGAAAATAGAAAAGTGAAATGTTAATGTGTAATATAAATCTCGAGGACGGGAACGGTGATTTTATATATTAATTCGATATGTCCGTATCGAATTAATAATTTATCTTCGGAAATATCGGATTCTATGTAACATGGTTAATGCGAATAACGTATACACGACGCTGATCAAACGAAACATTGAGGAAAACAGTGGTCGTTACATTGCGAAATGTGAGAAATTATGAATTATATATATTTATCATACTTAATTCATACTTAATGACGAACACTGGAATTACAGAGTTCAAAATATTAGTTTCGTAAGGATGAGGATACATTTACTCTGCAATTAAAAAATACATTTACAAATTCGATAATTGCGAGATTAGAAATCCAAAGCTCGACACTTGAACGAGTTCGACGTTAAACATCGCGTGATATGTGATATCGGATTTTACATCGTTGGAAAATGGATCGTTCGAGCAATTCTTCCGCGAATCCTCGAGACGGGAATGTCATCGAAATCGCATCGACAAGAATGCATATTAAGCGGCCGCCGCGCATTCTGATCAATGAAATATATATTTAAATTGAAATACCGATTCTTCGAGCAATTCGAACAACACGACCCTAATACTTGTGAACGGTATTGTACATTCCGCGCGTGTACAATGCAGCGCCGCGATAAGTGGGTACCCGGCCTGTTCTGTTAGTTCGCGTCATTTCGTAACATCGATTCTTTCTCATTCTACTTCGACTAACATGGGTGTCCGGTGAGTTATGAGCCGTAATAATGCACGCGATCATCTGTTGAGCGTCGCGAAGAAATATACGAATCATAATCCCCCGAGCGAGCCATGAAATCGGCGAAGCCGTTTGATCCTGCAGGAATGTAAATGGCACTCCGCCCTTGATATTATCGTTCTTAATAACCTTGTTGCAATCTTTTCGCACGTGTAATCGTATGGTTGTTCGCGGCGCGCCGGACGACACGCCGGGGAGAGCCGCCGGGATCTGATCAACAGTCACTCACGTGTGGCAAGGAGAACCTTTCCAAACGGGAGGACGCATATTGAAGAGCTGTTACGGGATACACACCGGCGCACCGGTAAATTAATTTACGGATTCATACTTTGGTCGGTCCCCGTGGTAATTGGCTCGGCGCGCTGCTTTGTCTAAAATGCATGTCCAAATTGGTGCGCAAGGAGCGAAACTCGTTGCCGCGGCATCGCCGATATTATCCTCTTTAATAGCCCGGTTTCGCGATCCTCGAACCTGCAATTTCGCATTATGAGAGACGGACGGGAATCCGCGATTCGTGTATATGAAGCTCTTCCGTCCGTTCGATGGCTCGCGCTTTATCAAATATCAGCGTTTTCGAACGCGCACTCGTCGATTTTTATTCTACCGTGAATAGTTATTATAAATGCGCGTACGGTGCTTGTGCAAATATTTGTACACTTTTTGCCGAGTTACTTCATCCGACCGAGCGCATTCCTCATTCCTTACATATCTTTACGGAAATTATTATTTGTTTCATGGAAATGTAATTCCAGGAAGGCTGAACATATTTTACGTTTACACTTATTTGCGGTAAAATAAGTAGACGCAAATCGAAGTAAAAGGATTACAAGAATTAACGGGTATCGATACATTCATTTCGTTCCAACAATCGTGTAATAATTGTGGAATCTCGAAACGACAAATTTCATTTAAATGACCGAACAGATAATTCGTACTGAGGTCGTATTAATTTTATGAAATTGTCGATACCACATTCATTAATCAAATGAGCTGTCTGCATCAAAGGACAACCTAATTTATTGGAAGCGAAATCTCACGAATTATGAAAATATTTATGAAGCGATTAAATTAATCTGATGCATTAACGAATACCATAATCGGCATTTTATATACATATTAATAATAAATTCCTCGCTAAAAACGAAACGAAAAAGTACAAAATTGCATGATTATTAACTAGCAAACAGCGTTCAACTTTAACGCGCGTAGAATTTACGATCGACTACCTTGTTATTTTTATTAAAGCGTGTTTTCGGATTATGAAAATGACTCTACCAATTTCTATGGAAAGTGTTTTACAATTTAAACGATTTTTAAACAAAAACGGCACGACCGGTTATTTTTAGCTCTATTCAACGTTAATATTCCGCGTGACGTTGAAATTCTTTTAAATTTCGGTTGCAATAAGTTAACAATATCTCAACATTGAATCCGGCTTAGCGACGGTTAAATTGAAATCACGTCTTTACGTGCTCGCTATAGAAAGGATTTACATGGCTGCACCATGCGGCGAATCCATGCTGAGAAAATTACATCGTCGGTATTAATAAAGCACAATATTAAACGCGTGTTGATTTTTCTTCTACCATCTAAATATTTCCGCGCTGGACGATCGTGAGCAATAAATTTCGCGGAACGCTATTTCATAGAAGCTATAAATAAATCATAAAGACGGTTCGAGCCGGCCGGTCCAGCCGTTTAAACAACAAAAAGATTTTCCGACTACGCGTAATTAGTTCACGGATTAAAATTGCAATCGGCTCGCCGTGAAAGCTCACAATTGGATGCGTGTTCAATGCGCGATTTAAATTTGAATGGCGGAAGGTTTAACAAGGTTGCCAAAAATAATAAAGAGCACAAAACGGATCAGGCGAACACGATTTTCCATAACCCGCTTTATCGTCTGTTAAACCATCGCTGAAATTCAAATACGTTATCCCGAAACCACTATAGGATTACTATTGGTAAAAGATTTTCTCGGCGCGTTTTAAAAGAAATCTGCGGCAGATTAGATCCACGAAATATCCAATCTTTCTTGTGCGTCGCTGCATATAAAAATTGAGAGATTTCAGGGTGAAAATAATTTTAGACAAACATATTCATCTCGCGTTTTTGGTATTCATTTATTGGCCAAAGGAGTAAGGTATTTAACTTCGTTTAATTCGTAGCAACTGCTACCGCTGGAATTAGTAATTCGGTTCGGTATTCGCAGTTAGGATTAGGTGTCGCTTTGACTTTTTGTCTCAATGGTACGAGTAAATTCTCCAACGAGAGAATTGCAACGCGAAACACTAGTTTCCACTGCACAGGGCACAGAGAACAGACACCGTCGCGTTCAACATTCCTGTAATCAGCTTCTGTGCAAGCATTCGTACATAACCGGTGTACTATTAGACTGCTGATTTTATTTATGTATGACAAAAGTAAGCGAGTGGAATTCGAGACAGAGGATAAATTTAGCAACGCTGTTAGAACATTTGTCTCTTATTAGAATGGTTGAGAACGAAAATAAATTGCTCTTTAACTTCTGTTGTTTTACAATCGAGGTAGAGCAATTTTATTTCGCAAATGCGGTTTCTTGTATACGAATAATATACAGAGATATTGAAACATTTTTTACAGAATATTAAAAGTGCGAACGATTTTATAATTTCTGTCGATTTGTATATTTTATATCAAAAGTAACTAATACAAACATAATAGTACACGCCGTCTTAAAGACGACCATTTTACGTCTGCTTTATGTCTGAAGGTCTTACGACCTAGAATAGACGTTTTTAAGACGTCCTGTTTTAGACGTCAAAATATTGTCCCGAGACAGACGTTCGAAGTAAAACGTCTTTTTTAAATCAACAAACACCTGACAAACGCTATTCTTAATACACGAAAAAGATCATGGCCCACACCAGTTTCAAGAAAAACAGTTCTCTATTGCCAGAATTTTTTTAGAAACTCTATTCTAGAAATTATGTAGAAATTGTATTCAAGAAATTCTCTGGTAACTGTTTTCTAGACATTTTCTACAAATTATTTTCTAGAAACTTTCTAGGATCTACGGGAAAGGTGTAAACCCCTAAAAGGATATGGAATCCCTTAACTCCCATCAGTTTCTCGGCGTGTTTCCTTGTTCATCCATTCATAGACATTAGAAAATGTCTGGCTTCTTTCGCGTTCGTGTTTCGCGAAGATCGAATTACGAATAAATTAAACTGAATCGTTTCGAGATGTTCGGCAAAAGAAAAAGTGGAACGAAGCATCGCCGCGAGAGCTTCGACGCGATAAACTTCCGCGTGTCGCGCGACGGCCGAAAAGATTGCGGGGCGATTCGACCGGCGCGGTCGAAGAAAAGGAAAACAATTAAAAAAAAGAAAAAGTGGAAGGAATTTGCGAACGGGAATGAGATTTCATATCATCGCCGGGGCGATGTTATCGTTTAATCACGTTGTCGTGAATGTTTCTCATGCGCAATGTATACATTGTGTTCCGAATGACGTGGAGAGATGCGAAATCTGTTCAACCGTCACTCAGCTGGCCATAAAGAGTTCTCCACCTACCGAATATTAAAGAGCGCCGTGACGCGATCCTGTTGCGCGCGGAGACCGGGGCCCCGGCCGACGTTATTTCCATGCACGCCTACTTCATTTTTGCACTCTTCTCGTCTTACATCCACGTGAAAAGGGGGCCAATGGCGGACGCGCGTGTACGCGCCAGGTACTCGCTTTTAATCTATCGCATCTACCGGGTTCGTAGGCACCGACGAAACCGGGAGTAGGCCGGGCTCCTCTACCTGCTGAACCTGCTATTCATTGTGCCTGCAATCTTTGCACGATAAAAGGAAGTTGTCGCGAGGAAAAGGGCGAGCTACATCCGGCCGCGCCGCGCCGCACCGGTTTCATTCACGAGGGGAAAGAGAGAGAGAGAGAGAGAGAGAGAGAGAGAGAGAGAGAGAGAGCCTTTGGTGAACGCGGAATGCTCCCGAATGAAACGGTTACACGTTGATCATTTCGCTGCTAGCAGTCGTAGAAATTTAAAAGGAGACACGCGTGTGAACGTGCATTCCGCGAAAACAAGACAGCACACCGCTGGGCAATTTTCTTTGATTTTCAAAGAAAAGCTGAATAACGACGGCTCTTTTTACACAAGATCATTCACCGATTTTTTGTCATAAATATTTTTCATATGAAACTGTATACGATATTTATATGAAATATATAAGCGTATATTTTATTTTGATATTCTTCGCGAGAAAGCATTAATCTGTTTACGTCAAAGAGTATTGATTAACTAAACAAATATTTATAAATTTTTTAAGTGAAATTTATAAGTGAAATATGTTAATTCCATTGTTACAATGAAATAATGACCCTCTTAATGGTTTTTATCGGTCACTTGAAATTTGATCGCTTCCGCAAGGAAAACGAACAATGTACAAAACATTATGAGAAAATGTAGATCCATAAAACGTTAAAAATGAATGCGCAAACGATCGCTAAATTCAGAGAAAGTATCGAAAATCGTGAACGTTACAAATAGCGTTCGAATTTTATTTATAGAAAACTGAAAGAATTCAAGAACATTATTTAAAATTCTGTGAAATTGTTGGAAGAACGCATCTTCTTGCGACTGATTCAAACTCTTATCATAGTTTACGAAGTTTTTCTCGACACACGTTCGAATCATTCGCGCCGATTCCAGCGGGCTTCTCGCGATAGTTCGCCCCGCATTGTAATGAATTCTCTAGCTCCTCTCGCAATACTCTTTTGCTCTTAATGCCCAATTACGGTTTGGCTTTCTTGCGCTTAAACTGTACAATTACGCGTCACGTACCACGGATCCAGAAAGTGAAAGATAATAATTCACGAGTCAGGTTTTAAACGTGGACGCGCGATAGAGAGAGCAGAAAGGATGCGAACGACCGCGGCCGTGCGCGTATACGTACGGTCTGTAACTGAAAGCACGTCAGGTTAATTATGAGGTTGACGCGGCGGCCGATGTCGTACGCACCGTTCCCGACCTCGTCGGACCAGTCGCGACTGAAAGTAAAGGCTAGATAAGATGGAATTAGATAATTCGTCCCGGCTCTGTTCCGCCATGTCCCTTTTCCGAGTGTCGCTTTCGTACCGTTTCTCCTTTCTGAAAAGCACGCCGGTAACGGGCTGCCGATCGGGTTTCAGTCTCGTGCAACGAGCAATTTATTCGTCCAGGCAAATCGTATGTTTCCTATTCGCCTCGCCAGCATTGTGCGAAAGGAATCGGGATTGGTCGAGTTGATCAATGGCGCGCGGCAAATTCGTTCGGTTTTAAAATTCTCCGGCTTACGAATCTGGTATATTTACGTGCAGGAAAGATATTAACCCCTTGCCATACTTTTACGAGGTGATCAGGTTTCTAGTAATAACCTGTTAAATGCGAACGTTATCACGTTCTTTTCACCGAGAAGAAAATTCCCCTGTTATCGGTATTGGAGCGGTTAGCTATTTGACCGTCAGCTTAATATTAATAAAAGACGATTAGTAAATTATTAATAATGATAATAACGTGCTAATATCAACGTGTTATTACTATCCCTGTTTTTACATTTTTCATGCGGGAAATGTCGATAATAACATTTATCGGTGAAATGTAGGGCCGTTGAAATCGTGTCGGTGGTTTCAAGGTAACCCTTTTAAAAGATGTTCGAATGCTTCCACGAGACGCGGTGCACGGCAATTATCGCGCGTTATGCATCTATTATATCTTTAGCTTGTAAAATCAAGAAAATCGACCGACCTCGTAATTTTCCACACGTTCAGAATCTCAAAAAATTAGAACAGCGCACAATGTAGCCGTTTCGAAGTCCCGCATCGTTCGCCTGAACCAATTTTCGCCCGAGTCATTGCTCGCGGAGTGATCGAAGCGGTTACGTAGCAGAACTCGCGACGGCTATAGTCGCAGGCCTCGAACTAAAAGGAGGCCGATACATAGAAAATTGCAATTAATTTCGATTGTGTGGGTCACAGGGTGGGATTAGAGAGACCGTGCGAGCCGCGGGACCCCCTCCCCGTTCGTTTCGCGTCGCGAGATATCGTTGAGCCATTACTAAAAAGACGCGACCGCGAACGAGAACGCGCCGCGTTGCAAGCGGGGTTTCTCGGACAAAGCCACTAACAAGTGAACAGCCTGTTGTGAATGAGGCTATACCTATGAAGTGTACAGTGACCCGACGTGCTCGTGAGTTCGGGCAATAATCCCATGACACCCGCAACGAGAACGTCGGCCACCTATACACGCTCGCGGATCAGTCCACGGCGGTTGCGCTTACGCGCGCACGCGGATGCGTTTACGTCTCTCGGACTCGCGCACGTACACGCGAGGCATATTATATGGAGTTCCGCGCGGACCGGACCCAAGAATGCGCGTTTTCGCTGGTACGCGGAGAAATAATCATTGAATCCGAAAACGTATGCGGAGAGCCGCTGCGTGCGTCGGTATGCGCGCGCGCGCGCGCGCGAGACCGGCCTCAGATGCATACAGCTTTTATGCAAAGCAGAAACAAAAAAACATCGTCTTTGTCTCATTTTGCAATGCCTCGTCTATGACGGTTCACAACGATACCGACTCCGCTGCGGAATTTTATGGCAGTTTTACGGCCGAATCTTGGCCTGATCAAATATAGTTTGTGCAATATGCATGCACAATGCACGCGTGTCCATCAATTTACGCGTATCTGTTTTTACCCGGCAAATGATAGCACTATTTGCGCGGTATGTTTGATACGGGACAACAATTTGCGCGATCTGAATTCCCCAAGGAAACTCGATTTCAGAAACTTGTCGGAGTTGGGAAAATGTTTCTCCTTCTTTTTTAATAGAAAACACTAGGTTTTTGTTACAAAAGGTATACGCTTATTTAATTAAGAGATTTCGGAATTCTCCGATCTGTTTGCATTTTTTCCCAGAATCTTTTCTATTTGTAGAATTTTTGTTACCATAAAGTAAGCAGTTACTGTTGAGCTTCTGTCGAAGCTACTGTTATGTTATTAGTGGCTGAACTCGTTACTTTCTTGTTCATATACTACGAAGTTCCGTGTTAACTTCTTAGTTAGTTATACGTATGTTGTGTGTCATACTGCCACTTCTGGATTCCGTTAACTTTTTGCAAGAATCGTCAATTTTCTCGGATGAGCAGTCGAGTCATTAAAGCAGCGCGAACAGAATTCATCGTGTCATTGGAAATATTTAATTTCTTCACGTGAGACTGCGGAACTTTAAGAAAAATAGAATTTTTAAAGAAATAGAATCTTTAAAAAAATAGAATATTTAAACGGTTTGCCTCCTGCGAGCGTGGACGATGAAATTTTTTATTCAAATTTGAAAATTAAATTTGACGTTAATTTATTACATCTTCCCAATTTGATCAGGAAAAGATACATAATATGTGAAAATGATAAGAAAAGGACGTATGTCAATTTTATGCAATTTTTAAGATTTGCGTACCGCTCAAAGTGATAAATACTTGAAAAAAACCTGTGCAACTTCCGAAAAGCACCACGGAACCTGCAAAGATTTTAGTCAACGAGTCCGGTACAATTTCCCCGCTAATAAACATCTCCGCTCAGAAGTGCGCATTCGCATGCGGAATTTACGGCGGACAACTAAATCCCGCTTCTTACGTTACGTGCGCCGCGGTAACGAACATTTTTAACGGGCGAAAGAAAAGTCCGGCGCAAGTCTAAAAGTGAAAGCGATTTATCTGTTATAAACCGGTACAAAAGGACCCAAGATCGAATGATAAAGCGTTTCCATTCGGTATCACTTGCCGGTGACAATTGTCGTGCATAAATAGCCCGGGTTCGTATTACGCAAAACGACCGACACGCAACGTAGACGCGCAAGTCCCAACGAAAGAAAACCGAAGGCGTACCTTAGCTTTTACGACTTTCCCGCAAACTGCATTACTGCCAGCACGATTGATTTACCGTCAGGCAGCGTGCAACAGGTGTTTCTGCTCGGTGCATTGTATGATTTTTCTCGAACGACCGACATGTTCGGTCGTCGTTGTGTTTTTCGGCAAACCGCTGCAGTCAATCTAATAATATGTAAACCATAAAATTGGTTCGCCGTAATGATAAACGTATAAAGTTAGAGTATCGATGAAGTAAAATTTTTGTATCTTTTTGGATTGTCTCCTCCCACTTTTGTATTAGCACCTCCCCCTTTTGGATTGGCTCATACCCACTTTTGTATTTACCCCTCCCACTGTAGGGTTAACCCCTCCGACTTTTGGATTGCCCCTACCCTGTTTGTATTGGCCCCGCCCATTTTGTACTAGCTCTTCCCATTTTTGGGTTGGACCGCCCCCCTTTTCGGTTGTATCGAGGTTATATGGAGGGATGATTACCATTCTCTGACTTTTTGGTAACAGTTATTTGGAAACGTTTAATAATATAATCCTGTAAAATTCGAAAATATTTGAAAAAGAAAGAACGTCGGAAAGATTGACACATTCAACTTGTTGCTTTTAGTCTAAAGGATAGCACGGGAATAATCGTCGTGGAAAATTAATTGGGAAGCTGCAACTGTCGTGGAGAGCTTGTGGAACAAACTTATTATTTATAAACGTAAAATTGACGGAATTAATGACTTTGTGCAGAATATGCTGATCGATCAAAAATATTTGATGTATTCGTGCAAGAATTGGCTGTGCAGAGCGCAGCCGTCGAGACGAAAGGCGAAAGATTGGAACTGGAGCGATGTTAACGTTATTTGCCAATTTGGATTCACATTCCCTCCGACATAACCTGCTCCCTCGCGCCACCGCCAAGTGTCTTTACACCTCGTTAGTCACTGTCTCGGAGAAAACGGACGTCAGGTCGATTTACGATCCGCCGACAGGAAGAAGGATTTCCATCCTGGATCAAGTATACTCATTCGTTTTATCTGCGAGTGTGAGCAAAGACGGAAAATAATGTGCTGTTCACACGGCTCTACCAGCCGCGTGTCATACTGTCTCATATTTTTTAACGGGTCACTGAAAGGATTGATGGATCTCTAAACGATCGGTGAAAACGCAGTATCAATCTTTGTCTCCAGATCCTTGATACAATGCCGCTGGTATCGAGCACCTTTTTAACGAACAGTGAAAAATGAGATAAGATTATACGTCCTTTCGTTTCCAATTTTTCTAACCATTATTCGAGTTGATTGCTGCTTGATTAAAAATAAGGAAAATATACCTTGGCTCCTTTTCCTTTACGCAATTACAAGCAACTATTTTTGTAACTCTTTTCGTAATCTTTCTTGCTTACAATTTGATATGCAATCTAATCAAACGAAAGAGAACATTTACAATGTTTTTAAAAGGAAAAAGATATATTTAATATATGTATTTGGGCATCATCTTTTCTTGATCCGAATCTGTACTCTAATCTGTTCGTTAGTAAATTATTACCTGTTTCGTCGCAATATTTCAAAACTCAGACCAAATATTATTTTTACTGTAAAGAATTTAGATAACTCAATTCAATCAACCTGACCCGACCCTTTGTGACTTGTAAAATTATTTTATAACATTATTTACTTTATAAAAAGACCGGATCCCACTATATATTTTTAACTTCTGCACAAACCATTACGGAAACAACTGGCAATAAAGGTTTCTCGAGTTCAGCGTAATTAGATTTTAAACACGAATCAACGTGCCGAACAACAATGTGCCCCGAAACAAACCATACGCTAAATATTGAAAGAAAATTAATTTCAGTTGCATTACTCGGTTCCTTGACACAGTTGCTGGTTGACACAACTTCTGATTAGCAGAGTATTAGCACATTTCAAGTAAAACTTGGCGCAAAATTGTTACAGACTTGCGTTGCGAGAATGCTTATTAGATGTAGCTAATGAGTTCGCCAGAAAGTTTCACTTGGAACTTCATTATTGTTTCGTATGTTTCGCGCCACTATTTCCACCGCGAATAATTGTTGTAATATCGTTTGTGTCAATTATCGCAATCTTGTCTATTGAGTAAATTAATTATGGAAGTAATGAAAACAGGAACAATGCGAATTATAGAAATCTACATGCATTGCCTTATAATTACATTTATTCCAAGTTGTATCGATCTCGATTAGTATACGCTTTGTACAAAATGAAAATTTTCTATCCCGGTTGCAAAAAACAAAAGTTAAAGAAGAATTTATTCTTATCCTTAATACTTTTTATGAGTTAAAAATATTCAGTTTACTCACTTTTATCGTAAATGCATAAAATTACAACATAACCTTAACATAAAATTCGTAGTCTATTTGTTAGTCACTTTCTCTGTCAAGATAACAAAGAAATGATACGGCTCCGTCTTCCTCCCTTCCAATGTACCCCTTCGATCGATAGTCATCGGCCCTTTCGCAGCGGCTCCGAGGACACTAATTTTCCGGCCTATAGTTCCCAAAGTGAAACAGCGACACACGTGAAGAAGTGTAAAGTCGGAGAAATGATTTCCGTTTCCGCTTTCCGATAGAAACGTCGCCCGCGTCAGGAAATTTCGAAGTGTCCGAAGATCTTGATGCGCACGCTAGCACTGATTTAATTTGCCGGAAATCGTATGTCGGAAACGGGACCGAGCAAACCGTCCGATCTCTAAACGTGATTCGAATAGCAGTGTCGCTTGTCGGTTGACCCTCGTTATACAGAGCCATTGAGCCTTGGGTAAAAATAATTCGAACGCATGTTTCACGTATCCTGACCGAAACAACATTCCCTCTGATCTCAATTATTAAACCTTTTTTCAGAGATTTTCGTTTCATGTTACCTCCAGACAAAATCTATAAATCTCTAAATAAAAAGTAAATTTTAAACGAGATATTCAACCCTTTAAACTACAATAACAGACTCTTTACGAACATTCGGAACATGATTGCTAAAAATATCGCTGACATTTTCAGCTTTTAAATCGATAAAATTTTACTCCTTTGCTATCAATATTTAAACATTGAAGGAAGGTTTGGCATGCAGTAAATATAGATTACACTCTGTCTCGAAAGTAAACGCAGTGCAAAGAGATAGTATCCACTTTACGCTTTTATAATTTTTTAAATTCTTCTTTTCATTTTTTGTTTTTATTTTCCTTTCATTATTGTAATTTTTTTATTTGTCGTACACAAACAGTATTGCAATATAAACAATGCGTTATACAATTCATTATAGTATGTACTTTCAATTTAACAAGACATGTATCTGTTCAAATATCAATATTAATAGGTCAACAATGAAAAGTATTGTTTTTTTAACTATTTTAATATTGCAAACGACGATGCTTTGTTGCATAAGGAATTTACAAGCAATTTTAGTATGATCATAATTAATACAATTGTCTGTTTACAAATGAATGAACTAATTCAGTGTAATAAATATTAATTATTTCTTTACTATTCGCATATAATTATGTTACATTAAATATATTTTGTATGGTCTTAATATCAACATGGCGTAAGGACATTTAAGTATAGCAAACATCATTGACAGCGAAGCTGCAAAAACAACTTTTTGAACAATTTTTAAATTCTAAATAAATCACGGACAGCTGTTTACCATCAACGATTGAATTATGTTCGCCCGAGGCAACGAATACTAGATACTTCGCCAAAAATGTCGACATTTAAAGTTTGTTCGTTATAAGCCATTAATTAATCCGCCCCTGTAACTTACAATTACAACCGTGGGTCGACTATTTCGCGATGAGCTTAATGAATTATTCGTGTCCCCGGCTATGTAATTACAATTAGCTCTCTAGCTACCGAGTAGAAGCGCCCGATACGTTCACTTCGCGATACCTGCGTCAACAGGTAATGAAATATTTTATATAACTCCGATTGTAGGGCAAGGGGTATTTCTTGCGGCTCTCATTAGGAACGAGATACTTTTTCAGCAATTATTCTTCTAGATATCGTTTATATCGTTCTTATATCGTTCCCTCACAGACGAAGTATTGCGCCGAAATTAATAAATCGTTCCGGTCGATTTCCGCGATTTTTTAAACATTTATTTTACATGAAGTCGTCAATTAACATCGAGGCCAGGGGACATTTAAGTTGCGATCATTGTAGTAATTGAATTGTTAACGCAACGACACTCACGAATTGCGACCGTATCTCCGCCAATGATTTAAGAGTGAATGGAATAAGCTGTTACTTTCTTCAACTATCTAGTAAGGACAAGCTACCATAATTTAAAGTTATCGCTGGGTGTGTTGAGAGTGAACAGGTTATGGTTATGACTAACACCAGATTCATATCGGCAGGTTTAATTAAATAGATCGTTCGCGGCCTCCTCGTCGGAACATAAGGAAACTTATTTATATAGAATTCCCTGATAAACTTCCGGCAGTAACACAACACATCATTAAATGCGTCCGATCTGTTTTATGAACTCGGTTATATCCGGCAACTTCTTAGCATGATCTTCTACGTTTTATTTTCAAGTAAATCAACGTCGGCGAAAAATACAAGTTTTTCAAAGGCGTGTTAATTATGATACTTGTTCAGTTCGAATTTGCGTGTCAATATTCTGCAGACTTTCCAAGAGAAATTGTTTTATTTAATAATGTATTATTGATATATAAAAATTGTCTAAGCAAAAATACATAAAGAGATACAATATTAACTTTCTACTGTTACTGAGATTAACTTACTACTTTCTACTGAGATTTTTATAAGTATTATTTTTTTATGTTGCAGGTAAGAATCTTTAAAACTTTACACAAATCTTCGTTCGAAACGCCAAGATTCTAAAAAAACACCATTGCTGCATTCTACGAAAAAGTAAGTTATAGCGGATGCGACTACGTTGAATAACTTTGTCCACTTTTCTACTAAAGTGTTTTTTCATTTCTATTATATTACATACTCTGTCAGTATTTTATCAGGTAAGAGAAATTTTGTTGGTATCTCTATCAGTGTTTTATCGGCAAACAGGCTAAACTGCGAATTTTATTCATTTGCGAGAAAAACAGTAAAATCTTCTATTCTCAACTTATTAAAATTGCTAAAAGAAGAAAGAAACTTCTGATTCGTACTTCTTAAAATTGATATAGACCATTTTTACCTCGCATAAAATTCCGGAATTTACCAATGACTTATGAGAAAACATGTGCCATCTGCGATAATTAAATTACAGAAAAATCTGTTCTAGTAAAACAACCATTATTTTTCATCAAGAGAAACACTAAAATGTCTAAAACGTAATATGTCTAACTTCAGGCGGAAATCCTTCAACTTCGTAATGTCAATATAAATAACGAAATATCCTCCCGAGGTCCAGAATTTAATTTTTACCATTCTTCGTTCTTCTGTTCGCATAATTTTTCGTCCAGATAAGTCTTATGTCAGTTCCAACTGCATCAATTAATTCTCTGTACACATTTCACTCCCTCTACGGAGCCAATTTCGCACCGTTGTTCGCAAAACAAAGCCTGATGTAAATGTCCTACATGCAACCTTTCTCATTAATATCTGCAGGCAAAGAATCGTCTCGTGCAGCATCGCAGCTGGGATTTCATCCGCAAACAAACGCGCCGTGTAAAAACGATTTGCTTGCGACTCTCATTTGCGACTTTTATCCGGCACAGAATTCCAGGTCAAAAGATTTATCACGGGCACAGCAGCCGGAGCGCGGCTGTTTCGTTAAACAGATTGACTGGCGTTTCGCGGCGCGGCGAAAGACGAATCAAATTATCATTTATTCGGGTCCGGACAGAATCGTCGCCGTGATTGGACCTTCACGGGAAACGGTCGCAAGCCCGAGTCCGCAGGAAACGCGGTTTCCTAGATAGAAAAATAAATGGCACGGGGATCCGCGTAGCCGGGAAACGCCCCGATTTCGAAGGGCCGGCCGCAGTAAGTAATTTCGCGAAAAAATGAACTCTGACACTCGGCATGGGGCGCGAAGCGGGCGCGCAACCGCGCGCCTCGAGGGTGAAACTGCTATTTTGTCACCGGCGAAAAAGTGGCACCCGCTCGAAAGTTTTGTTCGGCATTGACTGACCCTTCGTCGTCATTAATAACAGAATACGTCTGTCTGTCGCACGCGCATCATTTCGTCGTCAGTGTCCCCGGTATTCATCGGGCCGGGTCGCGTACGCGCGTACGTTCACCGGATGAAAGCGCAGAATTTGATACCCTCGTTTGTAACAGGTTTCTATGGGGCCTCCCTTCGTCTTTCTTCAACGGTTCTGTCTTCCCCCTCCCTCATGCTTTGACCCTATTTCCGAAGCACGCGTTCCAATCGTCTCGTTTCCGCTCCAGAATGCTGCGACCGCGCTCGCTCGCGCGCATCATTTGCACCCCACGGAAATGCACGCGATCCGTTTAGCTCCCTGCGAACATTAAATGCGGATCAGAGTGTTTGATGGTTCTACAGCGGTGAGCGCAAATTCTGAAAAACCAGACAATAGGTCCGCTGTATTAATTCTGACCTAATAGAGAGACCGCTGTTTACGGAACAAGTATCTTCGTGCTCTTATTACTGAAAGGATCGAGTGTGATTTATTGGTGTAAGTTGTATTTTTAAATAGGCGATTTAACAAGCAAAGCGTTCGTCTTGAAACGAATTAAAACATTTGAATATTGTTGGAGAATGTACAGAAATTACAATCGAAGACATTTCACTTAGAGTAAATGGCTCCACAAAGAACACTAGTTATTGCGCAAGTGAGATTAAATCTAGATAAAGCTTTAAATTAGCTTTATAAAAAAATAGCTTTTTTGTTATTCAAACAACTTTACCGGATTTTATTTTTGACGAGTTTGCACTATATTTTATTTCGAATTATTACAGGCTACTACTCCGTTATAACATTCGAGAATTTTGGTGTATCTAACATAAATGAATAATCTATATAATATTTATGAATATTTAAAGAACCAAGAATATTTGTTTTATTGAAGAAGGAGTAATACCTTATTCATCTTTAGTTAAGCGAAAATTGAGAATAATGCTCAAGTGTCAGAACAAACTACCGACAGACTTCAATGCAGACATTTTTTGGTCGATTACGCGAGTAATTATTATGACAGACGCGTGTCGGATTCGATCAAAATTTTGTCAAGGCTTTGCGGCGCATCGGCCTCGAACAAAGCAGAAAATCCCGATTGTGATTTTTTTCCCATATTTCGATGCCCTTTTTGACCAGCTGTCGCAAAAATCCGCCGATGTTTTGCCAGTCCGAATCATGGAACGCCACTCGGGATCGCCTATCCAAACACGATCGGCAGCCGCGGAACTTCACAAAGAGGTGATTTCGAGGCTGCGAGCACCGCCGTTGGATCGCAACGCGACAGTGGCCTGAAAACGATCGAGTACGCGTTACATTATTATCTCGATTGTTGGTTCGCCACGGTGCGTGCCCTCCCTCCTGTCTCGCCCCGGCAGATTCCATCCGCGAGAGCATTCCGAACTCGAGCAGCCGTGCGGTGACTCGTGTCAAAATTCGTCGGGCCTGTCAAAACGACGACGCTCCCGTCGAAAAGGGGCGCCTACCCCTTCCACAACACCTTTTGTTTTCACCTTACCCGAGCGTCGTTCCACTTTTTTTTTTTGCGCCGTTTTATCCCCTCACGTCATCCGTCTCTGCCCGCCTCGTTTCTACGAGGGAGAGATCGGATTTTGGAACGAACCCCGATTTTGTTGTTTTCGTTCTGGAATTACAGATTTTGGGTTCCGGTATTTCACTAGAACTTTCAGCACGATATCACTGAGCATCGAAATTCGTGGATGCGTCTAGTTTAGTTTACAACTGTTATTTGTTGGATCGTCGTTCGCCAAACAAATTTCGTTTCGTATGGTTGTTAGTAATACAGGTGATTCAGCGGTTTGCCAATAAAAAACAACACTTCAACGAGCATAACGTTTGAATGCTATTAAACGATAAAAAATCGTCTTTCGATTTCTTATGAAAGAGTGAGACAACTTTCCGAAGCTGTGTTTTTTTTCTTCGCAATGCACAAGTTTGTAAAACTGAAAATGTTATATCGAAAATGAGTTAACAAGAATAGTATTTGCGTACAACGCACGATTACGTTACAATTGTATCTCATAATTGGGCTGAGAATTTCTAAAATATTGAATTATTCAATTATACAATTATTCGAAATTTTCATAATTAGACTGTAAACGAATTGTCTGCGTTAAATGCAATATTTAGATCTATAGACATCTGCCTTCTCTTCAATAACTTAAAATAGTTGAAAGTAGTACATCGTCTTTAAATTTTCCACATCATCAGTGCATAAAATCTGCAGTTTACTTGTATTCGAAGTGGAGCATAATTATTGATGGTAAAGATTTTTAATTTCTGTTTTGTCCCACGGTTTCAGTTATTAATAACGGAAGCACTTTTTAAAGTACGCCACTGTTACAGTTATCCTGGTCTGATTCATGTACAATTGATGAATCAGTGTGATTTGTAATAATAGGTAACCCAAAGCGTAGTCAAAACTGTAATTTAGTTACTCTTACTTTTCGCTTTGCATTGTCACGGCGGATCGTAACCCTTCATTTTCTTCCACTTGTTGCCAAACAGCCTGTACAGATGTGAATGAACCCTGCATTCGCACAGCGAGGGTTAAATGGAAGATGTATAGAACTTAATTTGGTTAGATTTGTTTGAAAAAAGTTTGAGACGACGCTAGAATTCTTCCGCTAAATATTTATTGGTTTTGAAAATCTGTTACGCATGCGATGGTATGTCAAACGTTTATGCAAATGATATATTCATGCGAATAATGTAATATTTATAGAAATTATCCATTTATACCAATAATTCATTTAAATCAATAATCCATTTATACCAATAATTCATTTATACAAATAATCCATTCATATAAATAATCTATTCATATCAATAAATTAATCACGCAACCACTAATTTCAAAGTACACAAGCAGATTTTCTCCTATTCAATTAGCAATTATTTATTTATTCTCGTAAGTTGTCATTACCGTCCACTTGTGTCGGGCACATTTACAGCACGTGAGTGACTGTCATTTTATTTTCAACAATTTGCTGCGACTTATAACAACACGAAACGTTACGAAAGACTCGATTCATCCAGTAGTCTTTCATTGATTCGCGTCGTCCTCATAACCGTTCCAATAAACGTCGCAACATTTTCTTTACATTTCTCTTCTCAGCAAGGATCACGGGTTTCGGTTGAATAATAATAACATCATATGCGACAATTTTTCAACGATATCTCGATAACATCGAATTTGTAACTCGCAAATACGCAATCGTTAAAAATCTTACGATTCAACTTAAACCTAGAACAGTCGTTTATTCTCGCGAACTGAGCAAAGTTTTGGATAAAAATCTCGGTTATAATTAAACGAAGAAAATTCCAAGGACCACGAGCACAATCACGATTAACGGGAGTTTATCGCGAGGAAAAGCAAAACGAAAGGAGACGTATTGCAGTTTCTCGGTGTAACGGGCGGGTCAAGTTCTTTGTTATATTTTACAAAGTTTATACACCGCGCGCGCGCTCGCGCAGCTTTCTTATTACGTGCATAGCCGGTGTATATATCGCAATGAACACGACGCGTTACGTAACGTGTTTTATTGTTTCTTTTTCTTTCCTGTTTCTGCAGCGAGAGACAACCGAGCATTTCCCGCGAGCGAGCGCTCGCGCGCGCGCGCGCGCGCGCGCAAGTTCCCCGAGTGCATTGTCCTTTCTTGCGCCGGCACACGCAAGATAAGCGAATCTCGGGGAAACAGCGAATATCATTTTCATATTAATGAGCATTGTGATTCATAATACAGGTTATCGCCTACGGTATCTACGTTATCGCCGCAAAGGCCCGGCGTGGCCGTATTCACGCCTCTTCGTTTATCGGTTAGATTGCGTACACCGTCAATCTCGACGTTTACGAAATCTGTCGTGGCGCTGCGTAGACAGCTCTGCAACTTTTTAAGCGGTGACGAGAGAGCGAGAACGCGTCGTCGCACGCCCTCTTTCACAGCGCCACGACCCGCGTAACGAAATTCTTATTTTATTGTCGCGGTCGCGTTGCGAACTCCGTGTTCGACTTTTCCTTACCCGCGAATTCGTCGCGCGGAACCGCTGATGAACATTGCCGAAATTTTCAGCCGATACTCGAAGCATTCAAATAATCTTGCTGGCAAGCATTAAGATACTATACACAAATAATAAAAAATACTAATGCACGCATTGTAGAGTTGTTCAAAGTAATTTGATTAGCGATCACACCACGCTAGTTATCATAATTTATAATATTTTTATATTACATTTTATGTATAATAATTTGTAGTATTTTATATTTATATTAATTTGTAATATTTTACATTGTTCCTAATACAATTATATTATATAAACTAATATTGCTACCTGACCCATTTGGAATTTCAAAAACAGATAAAAGCCAAAGATTTCTTTGATAGTCACGAAAATTAGCACTTCTTCTCCCTTAATAATTTCCATGATAATTTGTTTACTCTGTTCCTATATTTTGATAACAAAAATATAAGATTTAGGAAAAATAACTGACATTCATTTTTAATACAATATTTACGAAATCTTCGTTACGAGTCTGATCAACTTTTGTAGTGCAAGGTGTTAAAATGGATGGCAATACATTTTTAATGCATTTAACGATAGACATACAAGTTCTTTACTAAATGAAAATTTTTCGGCGTTTAGATTATGCAGTTTCACAGCTCCTTACCGAACTAAATTGAAAAAGTACAGCAGGATCCCGATTATTCGAACCGATAGAACAAAGTTAGCGGTGTATCGATAATAGAACGGTTACTCGATTGCAGTGCTTTACCTAATAGAGTATTTAGACAACAGTGGTTCGAATAATCGAATTTGCACGGCATTCAAGTACTCGCGGTATCGATTTTCGAAGCGTCGCGTCTCGAAGAACATTAACTCGATAAGTATGTCCTTCTAAACTCCAATATCAGAGTCATCGAGTTAATGAAATTTAGAAAGCTAACTCCTCTTTTGTATTTTAAAAATGTTGCTTGAAAATCTAGCTAAAAATTAGTGTCACCATATCGCGTTAGGATCGTAATGAACGCTGACACATAACTTTTTCATGGATATTCGAATTCGGTCTCTTCTCGGACAATATAGAGTCGCCTCGGCAAATGTTCAGCCGTTTAATTGTTCCGAAGCATCCTGTTTCCCTTGTTAATGGAGAATTTCGCTGCGCCCAAGGATCTTCCGTTGGATCTTAATCGCGCGATCGGAGGAGATGTGGGGTAGAGTGTGCGCCCCCTTTATTGCTTTCGCCCGTTTAGCGCGTTTTAATACACTCGCATAGTTTGCTCGCATTAAGCGGGTACATACCACCGCAGGAACGGGACAGGTTTGGTGAATGGATATGTACGAGTAGGTGAGTAGGTAGGTAGGTAGGTAGATAGCTAGGGCAAACGACTGTCTTCATGTAGGCAGAGTTCTCGCGCGTTTGCGTGTGTGTGCGCGCGCGCGTTTTCGCACACTCGCTCGCGCGGTAATTTGAAATGAACGCACAGGATGCAACCACCGACGGGAATAATAGATATCCGCGTAGTAAATGCCAGTTATTATCAGTTTACACAGAAATTCCTACAATCAGCGCGCGAAAATTCCGTGATATAGTCGAATGTTTAATGGACGCGAGCTCGATCAATTTTAGCGGGAGCAATGTTCGCTTTGTCTCTAATTTGTATTGATTTAACGCCGCGTGAGACGAGTCTTTATAGAGTCGCCGCAGTATGATGCCTAGAAGTTATCAAATGTCACAGGTTATATTCATAAAACGTTTCGCGTTTTATCTTTTATCGCGGGCTTACTTAGCCTTCACTGAATAGTCAGTGATTTATCATTTCGTGAAATTGAATATTATCTGGTGGAATTCTTAATTGAAATCCTATTTTAATGAAATATTAAAAGTTGGAATGGAAGCTGATTGCAAAGTGGTGGTATAATTAGGCATGATTTAAATGTAGCTTTAAAACTATGAGAATTATATTATAACTTTCATCGTTTTTGATACTGCTCATAAATATTAACAATGACGGAAACATTTGTTTTACTACGTAGTTCACAAGAATTATGTCAAATTTGTTTCTTATTTACTCACGTTGAATCACTCCTTGCTCGGTTGTACTACATTTCGGCCCATCCTCTATTCGTGGATGAAATCACGCACCTCTGCAAGATTAACAATTTGCCGAATTAGTTGACTCACAGGACACGATACTCGCATTCACAGAATTCTATCTTCGTTGGGTAATATACGATAGCGTGTCAAGCAAGTAGGTCCGTAATATATTAGGTAATGATACGATGTAGTTCGTAGTTTACATAAATCGACGCGGGACAAATAAGTCAAGTTTGTAGGGACTATGACATTCGAATATACTGTTACAAAATCACGTGTCATGTTTTGCTTAGCGTTCTTCGAAATTCAAAATACCTGCAGTAACAAATGTGGCCAACTTTCTATTAGTCTTGCTTAATTGCCATTATATAATCTAAGCACACGAAACCGCATGCACGGTGTACAGCACGCAGAAATACTGCGGCTTTCGAGCATCGGGCGGCCCCCGTTGTTGCGCCAACAGTTTTCGAACACTTGAATGAATCGACTCACTGGAGTACGACGCGAAATTACGGGAGTGCGTGCGGCAATTGATTTTTTACATAAACAATGTTCTTGCTGCATAACCGTCGAGTGTTGTAGCATCGTTGACTCTCGTTCCAATGTTCAGGCACATGCGTATGGAACAATAGCAATCAGCCTGAAGAGCCGTGCATTGTGTCCGCGTAGTTTACGATTGCCGCACATATGCTACAGCGTCACCCGGTATCGCCGGTGTATTCCACATTGGGACAGTACCCGTCATCGGCTGTGAAAGAACCTGTAAATCACCACCTTGACACTATTTCCGACAATCCAGTTCACCGATCGACGTTTACACGCGTCAAACGCGTCCACCGTCTTTCTCCGCCATTATAATGTTCGGAAACTTCGCCTCCGGCTTGTTAATTACGCTGAAATGAAATCGATATTTCCAACAATGCTGCTACCCTAATTAAAGTAACGTTAAAAATTTCAACGTTGTTCGTTGTGTTGCGTACAGAACGTTATGCGAATATTGAAGAGGAAAACAATATTCCATTGTATCGATGGAACCGTTCATATTTCCGTCAATTGTAATTGAAACGATATAAAGTTGAAATGATATTCATTGTCTGATTTGGACCTGTAATAATTACGCATTTTGTATTATACCATTTAAATCACTTTTATTAAGAGTTATCGAACGATGTCCTGTAACTCTTTTCGGTAAAAGCAGTGGTAAACGAAAATGATTAAAAGACATCTCTTAACACCTTCGTTGAAAATAGCATTGAAGTTGTTAAACTATTCCGTAGCAAGTAAACAATATAATAAATAAGCCAAATTTTTTGTAAAACGTAAAATATTACACACTAGGTGTAAATTAAACGCGAAACGTAAGGAAAGAAACACAGAAGAAGAAGTAAGGAACTTATTCAAACGGATCATTCACGGAAGCTTTGAGAAAGGTAACGCGCGGAAGGGTTGCGACTCGGAAAATGAACAGCCTGCATAAAAGGTCGAATAAGCGACAGCCGCAGGTATAACGACGCACTCGAATAATTGCACGCGGGAACGGTTCGATTCCGGTGTCGAATTGGTCCCATTGTCGCATACTGATTCGCAACCGCAACGTCTGCGTCCGGTGGCTTCGAATCGAAATCACTTACGGATCGGCGAATCGTCGATTACCGGATAACAAAGGTCGGACGTTTAATTTCGGTTTCGAGCGTCCCCCGTTGGCCCTACCCGCGGCCGATTTTGTGGCCGGGCTGCGAGCTTTTCCCGCAATTCCGTCAGAAATTGGAGGGATCGTGTGTTAGACGCTGCGTAGCATATGTCGCGTGCCGTCACACGAACACCCCTCGAAAATTGTCACCTTTGTTAAGAACGGGGTTCGCGGCCGCGTTTTTCCACTTATGTGGAAGTTTATAGCCCACGGATAATCGAGCGTGCACCCTTCGAGTCATTGAATCGATTTTCTACCAGCGGAAAATACTCGAACGCACAATGACAATTTCTTTTCGCGACCACCTCGGAGATTTTATCGAAGGTCTAGACGGTAAAACGTATCGGGCGAGAACCCATAAACCTCAATGGTGTACAAGCCGTCGCCGTACACGGTGGTGTTCGTTTACATAAATGGAAATTTGTCGGTGTAATTGATCGAGGCCCGTCCCTTATGAATACCCAATCGACCTCGCTAAAACTGGCTAATTAGTTCTGTTGTTCGTGTCTGGTGTTGCTATTTGCCATAAAAGACACCAAACAACACGACGTGTTTAGCTACCAAAAAAAGCGTTGTCGTTAACATGTGCGATACGATTCATTTTATTCTTGATACTAAGATATTATGCCTGCATCTGATTGTATGCTTCCATGCGTTTTTGAAATATTTTCTGAAAATTTTAAGTTAATTTGATTAAAGCCAGCACAGTTAAATAGTAAATAAATATGATACAAAATGTTTAAGACCATGTGCATGAAAATATTAAAATATAAACTATGATCATTGTTCAAAATTGCTGTGGAAGGAGACTTGAACGAGCAATTAGGATATCAAGGAAACTGAACAATATTTAACAAAAGTCGACTAACTATTTATAGGCATGATCTTTTGATCTCTAAAGAAACAAGTAAGTGAGTAACCACATAACATCAATATTCATTAAAATTTCAAGTTCGTTAAAATCAGTGTCATTGGTAATTGGAAAGGGAAAGCGACTACCATAAAATATAATAATATATTTGAAATTGTGTATAATTATACGACTAGCGCAGAGAATGAACTAGCCTGTTTCATCCCAGTAGCATACTGCATCCGAAGTAGTAAACTCACGATTGTATAGGCGAGCTGAGAAATCTAACTGTAGGAGGTCGAAAATTGTCTCGATTTACACCATTGACGATTACCACCTACGGTACTGAGCCTCTTCGCTGCTGGCAATCACAGGAACATATGCACGCGTGACATGGGGTCAACCCACAGAAAATAACATGCGAGAAGGAGCCGTGGGTGACTCGAAGAAGAGAGGAGCGGATTAATCTAAGAAGCGGATGGACTCGAACGCACGAACAGGGATGTTGAAAGATAAAGATATTATGTATGTATGCATGTAGACATTGCCAGCAGCAAACGCCACATCAACCGAGTAGCAGAGGAATGAATTTTTAACATCCGAGCATAAACGTAATAAAATTATTAATATAAAATAAACGCAGAACATAATACCGAAGGTTCGTTTTAATAAGAATAAGTCAAGAACGTTATTCGTTATGGCATTGTTATTTATTCTATCGAAGCGTGATTTTTTTTTAACACTAAACCTACTATATTACTCTTTACTGAAATTGAACAAAATGATTGAAAATGACCAGACGATCATAAATTCATTTTATGTAAGAATTCTTGTTTTTCTTAATATTTGGAGTTTTGAATTCTTCTAATAATATTTTGCTTAGATCCTATGAAAATTAATATTATATATGTGTAAAATTAATGAACTAAATAATTATTGTAATTAAATAATGTGTGTAAAAGTTTCTTAATATAATGTTCGTTATTGAATTCGAATATTTAGCATGTTAAAACGTAACAGTAAATCGGGAAAGTCAATTACAATCATGAATAATCACGGAGACATCCTGAATTATTACCACAATACCACGCAGAGTTTTATTCAGCGTGTTTCTCTATTCTCTGCTCCAAATACTTCCTCGAAAACCGGACGGGCAGCAGTCGCTTGTTTGAGTTACACCTTGGAAACTCGAGGCACCGTAACAGAAAAAGATCCAGAATGCAAGGAAATAAGCGAGTAGCACAGTTAGTTGTAAAGGAAAAATCTCTAACGAGACAGAAATCAACAAAGGCAACGAAGCAACCGACAACCAAGAGGAGCTACAAAGGGATGATGCTGTGTACAGGGAGGAATGATAATATTCAGACATCTGTTGAACCGTAATCACTTTTTAAAAACTGAACTGAATAAGTTGAATCTCTTTGGGATGTAAGACAGTTTAGTAGATAATGAGTAGAAATAATCTTTCAAACATTGCAATTAATTGGAATAAAAATAGTATTTTTTCATTTTTTTTGCGATTTTCTGCGATTGTAATTACCTTTAATTGTTTGTAGCTCGTAACAATGTCAATCGACTTTAATGAAATTTTCGGCATTCATATAATAATGTATCGAAATCTACAAAATACATTACTTAAATTTTCGTCATACGGATCGATAAGAAAAGATAAAAGAAACATTATTGTTAAAAGATAATGTTTTATTTAAACAGAATATGTAGAAAGTCAAACATATACAGTATAATTACAGTTAACTTATACAGATTACAAAGAGATTGCAACGGTTTGCTGGTTAAATTAGTTCGATCACTGTCTCAGACAGACTTAAATAATTTGGTCCAATACTACTTTAACAGATGCTCGAAAATGATCGTTCCTCGCTGTCTGTAACACAGAGATAAGCAGATGAAGAGAAGACCAAGCGGAACGGCGAGAAAAATCACGGGAAACAGAAGAGGAGAGCGATATTTCCTCCCTGTGAGTCCGCTCGTCGATTTTCCTTTCCTTGCACCCGTGCCCCCCACCGCTCCCGCAGCGCTCTGCCCCCCTCCGGTGCAGTTGCAGCACTAGGATCGGGGCCTTACGAGCTCGTGACGCATGCCTTCTTGTTTCATACTCGATCCGTCGGGCTGCGCGCACGTACGCACGCACGTGCGCTCTCCACCTAGGCCCATTCAAGTGTACGTGCGAGAATCCTACTCTATCCCCTGTGCGTGTTTCTCGAGAAGTAACTTCGCGCGTAACTCGATCTTCGATCGGTTCTTCGTCTCGTTACTCGTTCATCTTTTTGCATCGGTTCAGCCGAACGATAAAACAATTACCGGCCAGCGAAGTTAATAAATTTACTGGTCAGAAGGACTACGATACCGGATTTCAAACTTCGCTGTTTCTTCGCCGCGGAAAACTTTTTCTGATGCGTCTGAAACGACGACGAAATAATTGTGTGAATTAGGATTCTGTGTCAGTGGCCTCTGGTAGGAGTTTTATCTTGAGGACGTTGTGCTATAAACATTTTTCTACGCCGGGGTTGCTCGTTGGAAATCGCTTGTGTAATTGATAAACTGCTTGTGGGTTGTTGGCTGTATCATACTCAAGTCGGACATAAGAAAAGTGACTTACTCGTAATTTCTTTGTTACTCCTTGTGCAGGTCGAATAACTCAAAGGTGAACGGACACGAGGAAAGTGTAATATTTTGTTGCATCTCGTGTTTTTAAACTGCAGTTATTTATTCCTTTGCAATTTGAAAACAGAGAAGTCTTCCTCCGTTTTTAAATCTTGCAGCTGCGGTCATATCGCGTGAATTTTTCAAGATATACTGCTGAAGAGGATTACCGAGAGGAACTCTTTTCTGTTTTGGATCTCGGTGATGCCGTTGCAGAACCTAATGCCGCTTCGTCTACTAACGCGAAGATATTAGGTGACGTGGTCCAAAGAAGAGCTCTTGCGATACCCGCGCAATATTTACACGCGTATCAGTGGATGAGTAGGATATAAGAGTGTGCTGTCTATCAGCGGCTTGGAGATTTCTTTCCTGCGTCGAGAGCTGTTGTTGACTTTCGCCATTGGCTTCTGCCCCCCTCGCTCGTCGACGAATCTACTGTTCAGCACACTCGGCGAAGCTCATCGAGGCTCATACGAAGTAACGCGAGACTCGCGTTTACTTCGTCGGCTGCGCGCACGGTCATGTGCTCCTCGTGTTGATTTCATTCAAGATTCAACGCTACCGACGGAAATAACGAGCCTCTAATTTACGCCGCCGCTGCCGACGTTCTACAATCTTCGCCAATATTGCTTCGCCAACGGAAGGAGAAGTGTACGTCGGAAATCGAAGCAGTTTGTGTAACGTCGAGACTCGCAGTAATCGTTACCGGCATTTAACCTTGAAACTCGTGTTCGTTGACAAAACTCGTTCTGCTCCGTGAACGTCGAATTTCAGAAAAAGAAATCAAGTGATCGTGCTAGTGACAGCAGTTCTAAGAAGATTCCTAAGTGTTCGTAGTAAAGCGAAGAACAGGAAACGCGTGGCTCAGTTTCCAGACAATTTCGCAAACTCATTTGACTGGCAACTTCTCGGAAAAGCGTCGCGACAACCGCGTCGTGCCGGCCGGATATCGAGAAACTGTGCTAAGAGTGGAATTTATTGTTTCCGGTGATCGCGGAGCGTCGTCGTTTCATTCACAAATTGGAACGTGACCGGAGCATCTCAAGCCAGATAACGGACAAGAGCGGACTTGTCTCGTTGGCCCATTCGGAAGCGAGCGTTGTCCGCTGTAGTACGTTCTTGATCGCTGAACGAGGACATCGTCGCCGGGCAGATAAACCGGGTCTTTTGTGTCGGGCAGTGTGCCGAATCGGTCGTCCCGTTCGAGCAGATCGAAATTACTTGGAACAGTTCTTTCAATCATTGAAATAACTCGAGGGGCAGGGTCGGAGAAAAATCGTCCCGGAAATCATACGGGGAGGCGGTCGACGCAGGAAATTGATAGTGCAGGAATTAGCGGTGAAGCTGGAGCACAATCGGCGCTTTGTACCCTCGAATTCCACGGGAAGGATTTCAACTCGAGGTCGAGGAGCACGAGGAGCTCTCGAAACATCCACTCGAGAGTCCATACGTAACCGAAACACGTCGCTGTCAAGACTCCCCTTTGATCTCGGGCAATTGGATAGCGTGACTTCTTGCCACTGCACTTACGCTTATCGGGCCGAGCGGTTCTGCCTCGATTAAGAGGCAAAAAGGCCACTTATAAAGGTCCGCGCCTTTTTCGACGGGGCTGTGGCCTAACCTGTGCGCTGGATAAGTTTCGCGAGGTGCATTAGCCGTGATCTAGAAATCGATTCCGAGGGGATCGTTTGTGAGAGCAGAAACGTGTCGCGAGCGTAGCGGAGGTGGAGCCGAAGAAGCGCTTTCGACCGGACGCCGCTTGAGCTTATCAGCGTAATAGTTGTCGGGAAAAGGCGGCAGCGAAGAAAGATCGTCGAGGTGGGGGTGGAGGAGCCGGTGGTGTGGCGGTGCATGCGAAGAAGAGCCGTGGGTTGATGGCGATAGTTCCCTTCTCCTCGATAAGGCTCGCAACCAACGAGAATTATCGGCTGTAAATTATATTACTATATGACTTCGGGAAAAATTGCCGACAAAATAATTACCGTGCTCGCGGGATCGAAAGACGATTAATCGCGTCGACTCGATTATTCGCCGCGGCCCGTGGATCGAAACTTTTTCAAACCGTTCGCCGAGGGATCTCGTTCAAGAGAGGTGCGTGGGAGTAGTATACTCGTCGTGATAGTGGGCGGTGTTCAATGATCGCCGTGTCGTTGTCGATCGACCCACATCGAATTCGCCTGGATGCCAGTTTTGGACGGAGGTGTAGCTAAGAAGCGAGCCGTCGACAGGACCGCTCGCAAGATGCGGATGCGACTTTGCACCGGCTCCAAGGAGTCGTACACGCTGCTCTCCAAGAAACGGTAAATCTTCGGACATTCTATTAATTCTTTGAGAACGTATGTTTATATTGCGACAACCTTCGGATTTTATATCTTATTCCAGAAGTTGCAAACGTATCATTTGATTATGTACATAATGAAACATAGTTCGTCTACTCTTATTTCTGAAGATTTTGATACATGATCTAATTCTTTAAGAAAAATATTTTTAATGAAGATTAATCAATTTTCTAGTTATACGAGCACTATTTATAAATTGTCTGATCCTGATCTCATTATTGCATCGAACCTTAATTTTTTGATAGTATATGGTTAATATACTTTAAATTTCATGTTTGATATAATGTGTAAAAATATAGACAAGAAATCAATAACAGAAAGTCATTGCAAAACAATTTAGGGCACGCACTTTCCTTCTATCATTGTTTTACTCCGTATTTTCCTTGTTAATTCAACGCATCATTTTTTGCGACCATTGTTATGTTAATAGAAAGGACGTTGTTCATTTCTAAATTGAACTTAAAATTTTGTTAAAAGGTTTCGCAACCGTTTTGAACATTCATCCCTAAGAGAAAATTTACATTGATTCGGTTTGAGTCATCGATATGCATATTTATACACCGTGTCGGAAGTTTTGGGTGTGAGAAGTTTGCTTGTCACACGGGGGTTACATCCAATTAAGGTAAAATGACATGCAACTTTTTGCACATGAGATTATCGCACGGCAAGAAATGGAATAAATTTTCTGTCCACCTCAATATAAGACCATTTCTAGTTCGTGGTAAGAGCTTGTCTGAGTATTTAACACAAACGGATTATTATCAGTTTGTTATTTAACTTTATTTATTTCTCGTTTTAGAATGAAAAAGCAGGATTGCAAATGTGAAATGTTTTGGCGTTTTGGATTTGTTCAATTATTTTAATATATTTAAATATTATCAATTGATAATGTTTTACAATATTTTCGTATTATCATTTGATAATTTCCGCGACTTTTATACATCGCCAAATAAGTACATATGAATACAACGTCAGTTACAGTAATTTTTGTATCATATCTAAACAGAAAAAGTTTCTAAAAATTAAAAGAATTAAATTCTTTAATTGCATGTGATGTTACTGATTGCGTAACTTTTGTTTAATTCTAAAGATCAATATTATACAGAATTCTATTTTCTTCATCTTATCGGATGATAAGATTTGGATAACTGTAGTTTTCACAGTTCTAAGCTCACTTGTGACTCTTATAGTTCATGCGCTGTACATCGAAGATGTGAATACACGTTGCTTTTTGTCACAGATTCGTTTTGCTAATAATCTTCTACAATCAGAAACAATAGCGGTACTGTTCGGTCAACGTTTTATTTTAAAAATTAATTTGAAATGAAATAGTGAACTGTACGATATAATTCCTTACTATAGCATGACATATTATCATTTTATGCATTAAAAAATAAAAATAGAGGAAAAATATCGTTGCCTTGTTATCTATTAATTAATCTTGTCATCTATTATTTTATTTACCATCATACTGGGGCAACGTCTTCTTCGTATTCATGTACGTTCAAATAGGTCATTTATATGCATGCGACGAAAGTTAATATATGTATTTACATTTCTCATCCCTTGATCTATCCTTATGAAAAATGTATGTCCGCCTTCTCTTTACACGAAATACAAGTCAAGAAACTGATTTATTACAGAGTACGGTAAACTGCTTATTTGCCTATGAAATTCTTAATAACAGAGAAACACTCTTACTTTCTCGTTTCATGAAAATGATTATTTATGTATTATATCTTCAAGAAGAATTGAAAAGTACAGTTCAATTCAACTCTTATAATTATAATTTAGGAGATCTGACAATAGTACTACCAATTGGAATAGTTGGATTAATTGGCTATAAATTAGAATACTCAACTGTACAGTAAGACAGACTTATCATAATATTTTATTTTTCATAGGAAACTCGATATAACCAAATGGTAAACTATGACGTAAGAAATTGGGGAAACGTTAAGCCGAAAACGAAACGAGTTATGAAGGCAAAGTAAACACAGATTAATTTTTTCTTTGAAAAGGGGGGGCTGCGGAAATGTTTGTACAACCTATAATACGCTCGCCCGTTGTACATTATTACTCGGCAAGGTCAGTGTAATGCATTTAGGGTAGCATTTTAGTTTGTCTAGTCCGTAGACGGACCGCGCGTAATTGAAGTTAGGGTACCATGCAGGTATTCTTCCCCTACGGGTGCATGTCGTTAAGAGTTTAGACCGTACCCGTTACGATCCTTAATCTCCTGGTAATTTGCAAAATGACAGTCCATAAATAATTCGTCTGTAAATTATGATTACCGGTTTGATCGACTCCACGGTTTTTGTCTTGCCGCTCGCTTCCATTCTCGGCTGTAATCACGACTTAATATTCGGCTCCGTTGTATATTACGAACGAGCCTCATTCGACGATTCAGAAAATCGAAACGAAAATGCTTATCAATTTCGTAACACTTATTCGATTCCGATGGTTGAACGAGTTTCTTCGTCGAGATCACACGAACTTGTACTGGCTTCGTTTATTTGTTTATCCTGTGCACGTGTGCTTGTTTTTGCCATGTTTCGCTTAAAAATCTCAGGCACGCAAAAATTATTGAGAATTTTGAAGTATTGTTTTTATTATATCGTTGAGCATGAAATATATCAATTTTACAGTAAAGTTAACTTTCTAACAAAGCAGTTATTAATTTTGTCTAAATTAAAGTAAAATTTGAAATTACTAAGGACGGAGATGGGCTGATCGAACGCAGTTATAAAAAAAGTTGCATGGAGTTACTAGTAATGTAATATCATGCTCCTGTTACAATTTTTAATAATGACGTCCATAAAATTAATTGGATGTTTATTGTTACTAAAATCGTGGTCAATATAGGATAGCAGTTAGAGTAGCAGAATTCAGGACATGCAAGACTCGTTCGGTCTACATTTTGTACGTCTTGTGAAGCTTTATTCCGTTGTATACAATGTAAATGTACTTAAATTAATGTAACTGAACTCGATGTTTGAAGAGTCTCTGCTGGATTCGTAAAAGCTAAATTGCAGAGCAGTCGTTACAAATTATTATAAATATATACTTGATCGATCGTCGGTCATCTGGAATGATCAAAGTCACAGCCGGAGATCTGGATATCTTTTGTACGTGCGAGCGTTGCATTAAAAAGGCGGTGCAAAGGAGCTGCGGGGTGAAAATATTGACTCAGTTACGCTGCAACGTGTATTTCTGGCCTTTGTCAACAACAATTTGATTGTGGTCAATCGTGATACTTAAAGAATCTTATTCTCCAATCCGTGGGAATTGTGGTCGGCTTTATTTTTCCTTCGATTATTAAGGCGATACCGAAGTAATTTAACTGTTTTTATAGTATATTATTAAATTGCTAAATTTTTAACTCTGCTGAAAATTGTCGAAGTTTTTTAACTGTACAAAAAGTCGTGAATATTCCTAAACTTTATTGAAACTTGTAGAAATATTTGAAATTTAATAAAATTATAGATGGCTTGAAAGTTGATTAAAAATTAAAGAAACCATGGTATTCCGCTAACAATTGTAGAAACATCGAACATCGCTAAAAATTGTAGAAATCCTTGAATTTCACTAACATGTTTGAAATGTTTGAATATTATTAAAAATTCCATAGATATTTAGTCGTAAAAATCCTTCGAGCTTCGTTAAAAATTTTAAAAACTTCCGAACTTTATTGAAAATTGCAGGAGCTATCGAACTTCACTTACCCCCTACCGGCGTTCTCAAAAAGGAAGGCATAAAATACCGCATTCGCAAACAGAATTATGGTAATTCAAGGCTCGGTATATGCTGCCATAAATATTCATCCGAACAGAGAGACGCTTAAACTATTTACACGGACGCGAGCGAATTTTAAGAATGCCTGGGTGAAAATTTGTCATATCCGATTACGGGCGAATACGATAACTCCCCTGATAACTCGGGGATCCCTTTCACGGGTGACTGGCAAAAATATTGCACGCACGGCGAATGAATCGACACGATTCGGTATAGGACAAACGACATTGGAAATTGTAATTAATTACCGGGGACACGGAGAACATTAACTAGAAGCTTCTTGATAGTCACGCATGGAAATTCATATTCCAACGTGTGTCCCGAAGACGATATGTTCGCACATATATTGTGCATTAGGATCTCGCCTCTCTTTCTTCTCTTTTCTCGAGCACGAGCGTTAATTGAATCGGTATAATCAACTTGTGGCTCTCTCTTATAAATGGAGAAATAAGTCTTTTATCGATGAGGATCTTATTGCTTTTCTGGAATTTCTACACGTATATATGTGTTACCAAAAGAAATGTTATTATTACTTGCATTGTTTTTTAAGATAAAAGTTATAAACACTACTTTTAGATAGCACGTGTTACGGTCACGCTATTAAATATTGTTAATACATTTACTTTGCTATCAATCTTTACCGTTAAAATATTTGTATTTAATAAAAATATTTTAAAAGAAGTTATATATTTTATAAACATTGAATAAACTTTAAACATATGACAATATGAGCGAACATATAACATAATTTCTTGTTGGACTAATAGCTACAACAATGATGCAGTTCAACGAACGTGTCTTCCAAGCTAATTCTGAAAAATTAAGATTTAATAAATACAGCAGCCGAACAAAAATCCTTGCATGATTTTGCATTTTCGAAGGATCTACATAATCCGCGTTGAAGGATTATGCAGTAGAACGGAAGGGCACGCAAGCTGCCCCTGCACCCTTTGCGTGACAAACCGTGTTTCTCGATCACACGCGATGGATAACTGGAATCGATGACTTGGATTTTCTTTTGACCGGAGCAGAATGGGAGCGCGCCGCGCAAGTTGGCCCGCACGTACCACTGTCACGAAAATTATGACATCGACGAGCACGATCGACCACGGATATTATCGCCATTAATACTGATTTAGTTGAAAGGAGGAGCAAATGGGTCCCGATCGGCTGCACAGGTATAATGTAAGGGCGAACTTCTCACCCCTTTTTTCGGTGTTAGCACGGCGAACGCGTGTCTATTCATTCGTTGCTCGGTGTTAAGCTGGACAGCGTTAAGTCGACGGTGAACCTATAAATTTTCTTCCGATCCCCTACTCTTTTCTTGTAAAACGACCCTGGGCACCGTGTGCGCCCTTTGAAGTTCCATTTAATGAGAGACGCGTCGTGTAAGTGCATATGCGCATACCTTTCGAATTGCATTATGAAGACATTCAAGCTTTATCCGGACAAATTATTTATTACGGCTCCTGTTGCAAGCCCCGCAGGGGATGCAACAACGCGAAGTTTTATGTGATGAAATTTTTCCATTATATTTCTTTTTTTTCATATTCCAATGCTCGTTTCGTATTTTAACGGTGGACGGTACTATACAAAGCGACGCTCGTTTTCTGAAAACATGTTTTCTCGTTTTGCGTAATTAAAGCGAACGGGTGTCATGTGTTTGACAGATTTTTTGCCATTTAGGATAACTTTAATATTACGTTTACGAAGAATTTTTTTATTAATAATTATTGTTGACGTAATAAAGATACATATATGAAGAATTTATTCAACTGAATAAATTGGGACAAATATTGCAATAAAATGCGCTCGAAATTGGACAACTTTAATGACGATAACACCCCAAAAAACCATCGTAGAATAATGATTCTTTTTTTTAATTAAAGCTTGGAACGTCCACTTTAAATATCAGGTCATGTTTGCCATATTAAAATTTGCCATGTTCGACAAAGTGCAAAGATATAAAGTAGTGGTTTCAAGGTTCAATTTAAAAAAGCATCATCCTACGATTATTTTTCATGAAGTTATCGTTAGTCAAAGTTGTTCAAGTTTTATCCAAAAATTTTCGATATTGTAATATAGTTTCTCATGCCTTTGTAAAATTAGCGTTGTAGTAAGTAGACAATTTTAATTAAGAATGAGACCAAATACGAGAATATTCAGATAACTTCAAGATATTGGTATAGTAATATGTAAACCGTAAACGTATTTTTTAAAATTGCAGAAAATTGCGTAAATATGTCTTTTAAATATATAATAATAAAATGGAGCTCGAATAAAAACGTGCGTTTAAAATCCTTTTGAAATATCGTGTTTCCGACAACGATGTGGTACAAGACTCTCTACATCTTATTTTTATTCTTTTAAATGATCGTCGACAGTTAATTCCCTCTTTATCGTTTAGAAATATCTGCGAGTTTCTCAAGTTTCTCAAGTTACTCGAACACATTTGATATTTTAACTGCTTTTACTAAAATCGAAATAACAGTGATCATAATGATACAATACCGTCTATAATTCCACGGATCTTCAAATCTTCTCCGACAATCCAATAGCTCGATAATTCTACAAGACATTTTGCAGGCGAATTCTTCTCGATCTGTTCCTGCTCATTTCTTGAACTTAGACACACGCTCACCCGAGAAATATGTCTTTTCTCTCTGCACCTGGGACCGTCTTATTATCCTTTCAATCTCCGTAAGTGTTCTGTTATGGAAGATATACGTCGATATCTTCGTTGTTATTGAGATCGCTTTATTGGGTTTCATCATCGTTTTCATCTTACGGACCCGCAGCTAGTTTTATCGTCGGCGGAGATCTATTGGCTAAAGAGCCGCACAAGCTACATCAAAGTTGCCCAAGAAATGTTAGTTTATCCACGACAAGTCCGCGCGCAAAAAATTCGGTCCACTTACAAATGGTTCGTGATCGTTCGGTGAAGGGTCAATACGTGCAAAACGTAATTTGAAATAATATTTCTTAGCGCTGACACTTGGAAAGGTACTGTGATAGGTTTGGTAAAATATTATATCCTTAAAAGATTAATTTTTCAACAATCTGTATAAGTTTTGATATTTTTTAAATTGTTTGACGTCAGATGTTTTTAAAGTTACTTAATTTCAAGATCGGTGGCGTTAATTTATTCTCTTAATCTCTATTCCTTATCACAAAGCTTTATAAAATTGTTTAATAAGTTATTTTTTATCCTATATCTTTAAATACAAATCATTTTATTAATATTTGCATTTAAAACGTTTCAAGTATTTGAATGATAGATGTGTTCTACTATAAAAATGTTAGGTAAAGCAATTAATAACTTTCACAATGGCAGGTCGCATTAAAACTGTCCAAACTGTGAACAACAATCGCAACGGTCAATAACTATAGAGAATGCGAGATAAATTAAAGTGTCTCGGAACGGCGGAAAGGAAAAGGAAAACGAAAGTTGTTTACCATTCGGCCCGTCGGGCTTCCATTGTCGAACTCATTTCCATCAATACCCCAGAGCGTTTGTTTGTTTTTATTGAAACGTCCGAAGTCACGGCGTGTAGAACTGTCTCGAAGGACTTATAATTCCAAACAGTCGGCGTTCCTTCAGTAGTCCTGTGTAGCACGCTGTTTAGGTAGTCGCGAACGTCGCGACGTGTCGCATTCTACCGGTAACTCGATTCTACGATGAATTTGTACTTGAATAGGATCAATGGGTGTCGTTTCAGCCGCGCACAGAAGGCATTCAATGAATTTAAATGCATGGGCTTCTGTGACAATAGATGATTTACACCTTGCGCACTCGACGCGACACCCGCCTCTAAGAAAGTCCGACCAAGTATTCCTGTAGATTGGAAATCGCTTGCGAGATTCGCTGTGCACGAATGTACAATGTCTCGCATGAAAAATCGTTCACTCGCTCATTGATTTGTCCCCTTCGCAGTACTCTAAAAGCAAACAAACGTTTTCAGTTAGCATAGGAATCGGAACCAAGGATAGAATATTTCCTTCGCAATTGTAATAAACAACGAACAGAACAGTTCTTTCTTCAATTATCACAACGAGTTCAAAGTAATATGCAGACATGCTCAGACAGTTTCAATTATTTTAATGCTTTAAATTGTTTCAAATCATTTTTGTCGTTAATGCATAAAGTCTGCAGCCTAGTTATAAGATGTTAAAAATTGTGAACCTTTGCAATTCATGATCTCTACTATTTTCTTTAACTTCCTTCTATCTACTGTCGTCATCAATATATAAAGTTTGTAATTTTCTGATAAAGCAACTGGCTTACTCCAAAGTTTGAACAATCATTTAATTTACTGTAACATTATCTATAAAGAGAGGTGTATGATGATAAAACTCATTACAAAAAAATAATGTATAGGTGAAAAAATTCTGGAGGCATTAAAAAACACATTTTTTCACTATTATTGACTTGCTAAAATTGTTATAAGGATCTATCTTTTCTAAATTTATATATTTCTTTTACAATTGTCTTGGACTATTTTTATTATGTACAACGATTCGCAGACTACTCTAATTGGTCATCTGAGTAACTTGCCTCGCCTCTTGCCTTGGATACGTTCTATAAAAAACCGTCGCAGAAAGTTAGCGGACAATCTTCAATACGAGCCGCAGGAGATGCGCGTTACGTACGCCGAGACGCATGTGTAAATTAACATGTAAGTCGAGAACAAGTGACCGTATGTTCCATGTGATATCTCCGCCGGCTTCTCAAATTCCTTCTCATTCTGCGCGATGCCTCTGCGGCCAGCCACAGCTGCCAGAGTTCCGTCTACGCCTGTCGTTGCTTTTTCCGCCCCACTCAGTCTACGTCGTTTATCCGCTCTTCCCGTCGTCGTCCCGCGCTCCCCAGGAATGAATCAAACCTCTGTGAGTTGTACAGCATCCAGCGGATTTTCGATCTGACGAGCAATCGCTGAAAGGAAACTGTGTCATTAACCCGTTCATTCTGAATTTTTCACGAGCGCCATTTCCCCGGCCGGAAATCGAAATAGGTCGCGTAATATAGGATTTTAGTGTACACGCCGTTTGAACTTGTATTTTTCAGCTTTCAGTGATATACAATATTTGATGAGCAAATACGCGACGCAGTTTTAATATGAGCATTTTTAACATTCAGAGAAACAGAATTTATTATTATATTTACTGAATTATTTATTTTACCATTTGGTCAGCGAGTTCTGGATTTATTATGACTTAAAACGTGAAAAATCGTTTAGATGTAGTATCTCAAAAACAATGTTGCAAAATATTACTCAACGAAAGTATTAAGTATTCTATTTATATTCAGCCATAATGTTGTGAAAAAGTCTACTATCCAAGTGTTAATGAAATGTACAAATTTATATTAATTGTCAGAAATTAGGTAATCAAATAATATTTACACTCTGGGTCAAGACGGACCCGAGCATCGACGAGTATTGAAAGTATAGACTATAGACGTATTTCATTTATTTTTATCAATGTCAATATTTGTAAACATTACGTCGGGTGGTGGCAGCTATGGTAGAATAGACGAGAACTAAATCCTTTACAAAGAGATGAACAAACATTAATGTCGAATTTTCTCGAAAACCGAGCTCCGGATAAAAGAATGTTATATCAAATTTATTTCTTACTATTTCATATAGAATCACCCACTGCTTGGCTGTATTACGAATTTCATTCTAGCCTGTATTTTTGTATTGTCGAGATCGTGAACCTAAAATAGCTCATTTTTATGCAAACGTTCAATTTTATCAAATTCAAAGTAATACGTAATTTACTTCATTGATTAAATGCTTCTTACCGCCGAAAGCGAAATAAAAGAAAAACTTGTTAACGTTGATTGCGGTAAACGTTTGTATTTTACAATCACGTAAATTACATAAATGCATAAAGATTCCAACAGCAGTGATTTTAATAAGCGGAACATTTCAGTGACCGTTAATTCCTATTATTAAATTATCGACGTTACAATCCTCAGAATTACAATTATCGATGTTCCAATCCATGGAAATTAAGGCACTGCATACATGTGGGTAGATACTCGTTCCGTCGGCATGAAAATTGCCTCCACTATATCCTGTATTTAAAACGTAGTTAAACAATTATATAAATAATTGTACCGAAATGTTGAATAAGCGCGATAATTATGGAAAAGAATGATAGCGAGAAGAATGTCGAATAAAAGGATACCAGGATCGATTTAATCGCGCAGAACAAAACTGCTTTCACTTTTTATTTGCGGTCATTGAAATCGAGGAAGGGGTACCGGTATAATTAAATTCTTTGTTCGTCGCGTTATCGTCTCCATTTGTTACGATGCAGCGGCCTTGCGAGTAACGGAGACTCCGATTTATTAACAACATCGACATTCCGCGGGTTTTATCAATTATTGAGGAACTGGAACTTCAAAATTTGATTCTGTTGTTCAAGGACAACCCTGAATCTATACGAACGCCATGATATTTATACCTTATATTATTGTATATAACTTTCTGTATTTTTCTACCTTCTATCTTAAATTCGTTATTTCGCATCGAATATAAAAACGTGACCCGGTAATCCGTGCTGGGAACGAATCGGATATTCTGATTTGCGACTGACTTCTCCCATCAGCTTCGACGTATTTTTCCAGGCATTTGGATTACCGAGCAAAATCTCTGCCGCTTGTAAATTATTTTGCGGGAAGCCAATTTCAGTTCTGGCCATGGAATTACATGCGCTTTGACGTACATTTTGAACAGAAAGAGAAATATATTTAGTTACATTGCATGTATTAGAAAAATGTATAAAAATGTACCAAAGTAAAAGAAATCATTTTATCAGTCTTCACATATTTAATATTTAATTTCATTAACTGTACATAAATATATGTCCGTGATTGTAAAAACAGCGGTATATAAATTGTTTGATTAATTTGTGGTGCAATCATTTGCATTTTGTTTACAGTGAGTGCCGAGGTCATTGCTTATAAATGATGAAATACTTTCCAATAACGAAATATGTATTGCTTTATTCGAGTATTTTTCTGTTATCAATATCTATTTATAATTGAGATCATAATAGTTCTTAACAGTCTCCATATTTTGATAGCGTAGTCAACAGAAATTTTGTTATAATCTTTGTACATCAATTCAAGTTTTAACCAAAGTTTTCACGATAAGAATAAATTGTACGAAGACTTCGGAATACGAATTCTTAAATCAACCAATATTGTAAACAATTTCAAACTTATATTGAAAAGAAATCTGCAATTAATATGCTAAAACTTCAACCAACATAACCGTGTCGCCTGATTTTTTGCATAATCGATTAGTGGTCGAAACATTTGACGAGAAAGATATACAAGAAATATACTTGGAAAAGCACTTACTGTTTGGTATTCACTGTCTTCCGGTGAATCGACGCGACGATTGTTGCACGCGGCGATAAGAAACTAGTTCCAAATGCGGCCACTTGCTATCTATGCTAAATTATTATCTTTCCTAAGCTTTGTTGTCGGTCGTGTAGATTTTGGGATCGTTTAAAATTATAAATAACAATAGAGAATATATATGTAAGTATAACATGCAAGATTCTGTGCTAGATAAAGAGGTCAAACTTTGGATGGTTTACTTCTTTTTATTATTTTACGTTTCAATAAAAGTTGTATTACTTTACTCGACAACGTGTTACGAACTAGATTCTAACTTCATCGAAGTGAAGGTAAACTAAACATCTGGCAGTGACGCGTATTGGGGAAAGCTTTCCAAAGATCACTTGTAGGTTCTAAACGAAAATATCTTTGCATTTTGACAGTTATTATTATCCTTAAAGGAAAACTAAGAAATTATGTAAATGTATCGAAAATGGACATTTTTCATTTTTATAATATCTATAAAAAATTTCTAAAATTATATATTGTGTAATTTGTTAATTGGTATTTTATAATTACATAATGATAATATTGGCATTAAACCGTAAGAAACATTACAAATAATTGTTAAAGATTTATAGCAAAGTTTGATAAATTTTTACTCATGGCTTAAAACGTAATCTGATGCCTCGAATGTGTTCTACAAGTAAAAATAAGAATAAACTATTATTATAATAGAAAATCCATAAATGCCTTTTTGAGAAATTACGATAAACATAGCAAATGTAAAAAATATGATAACACTAACGTACAAGAGACGAAATAGTTACAAAAATCAACTTGGCTCGCGAAGAGGTTCGACAAAGTCGCAATCAGCTGAAATCAACAATAAACTCAATAAAGCAAGTGCCACTTTGAAATGAAGATGTACAGTCTTCGCGCAGCAAGAAAACGCCTTCGTGTTTACCATCCCCCTCTTACTAGCTGCTCCACTGCCGCAGCTATCGGTTGCTATTGGCTGAAAACTATTACGAAGATCGACGTCAGTCAATACCGACCGATAGTCGCGGCACTGAGACAGCTAGTAAAAGGGGGAATGTAAACACAAAGGCGCTTTCTTGTCACGCAAGTACTACAGGTAAAAGTAGCGTTTAAATCATATTTTGTATTTTTCTCACAAATTCTTAACGAAGCATTTAAGGACTTTATGTTATCTTACATTTTAGTCTTATTTCTTTTTATAGACGCACAGTGTCGAAATAAATTGTAATGTTACTATGAATTAACTGAACTCTAAATTATCTTAATACAATAAATTTGGTCAGTAAACAATACACATGTTAGTACATCATAATACACATTATTTTTTACATAATAATATAATGATATAATGATAATCAGCATATCATTTTGTATAGTAATTTCATTTCATAATTTTGTATGATTTAAGACTATACTATTTAATACAATATAACGCACTATAATTTTTAATTAAATTTTTGCAGAGAAAATCAATAATGTACAAATATCTGATCAATTCATCAAGTATGAACATATGCTTACAAAGTTTACGATGCTCAGTAGAATCAATTTATACACTGGAATTATTTTGTAGGGCATTGCATAGCGCATCGAGCACCGAGGTCTAAATAAACCTGCATACAGCGACGACGAGGCGCACAAGCTCAGATTTTGCACGAAGATCGGAAGTGGCTCGAATCGTTGGCCTATTTCGCATTCATTAATTCGAGGCGAGCGTACAAGCGCCCTAACTTTATTGCATCGCAACGATATCCTTATCACCGTGGGGTTTTCGCGGAAACGAGGAATAATGGAATAGAATGGTCCATTGTGTAATAGCAGTGACGATTCGTCGCGCGTGATTCCTAGAACTGTGAAACGAACGAAGTACGTGATTTCTAGAGACTAATACAGCGAAACAATAACGAACTGTTACCCTTCGGACTAGGAGAAAAATTTACTAGTTGAAGCAATCTTTCTGTGGATCATTTGGATGAAATCTGAATGTTACAACATATAACTTTTATAGAAATATATTGTACTAATATAATCTTTAATTATAGTAAACAGAGAATCAAATGTAAATGAAAGGGTTCGGACCTATGAATAAATTCTTTTGTTACAATCTTATTATACTACAAATTTTATACATTTAGAAGAAAAGTTGTGATTGAGGATGAACTTCAAAACAATAAATGTAGAGAACAAATTGAACAATGCTTTTATATTATTTTCGAACTCTTAAAAACATTAAGAATACAGAACAATTTTTATTTAATTTTTCAATGAAGTAAAATCGATTCTTTGTTTCTTAAATGCTATTTATAGTAGAAAAGATTTGTTGCACGCGTTATTATTCACCTTCTCACGTACAAGATCGTAATTACCGAAGCTGTAAATAATTGATAGTAACTAAGTTGCTCGTCTTGTTGTATAAATGTACTTCAATTCTAAAAACTTGAAAGTTTGGTATCCAACCTATTAAATTTTGATCTAAAACGCGCGAAGTCTGCGATAATTGCAAATTTTGATTAAGCGAAGATGCTTGAAACGATCCGCGCAGAATATGGCAAACCGTGCATATTACAAGATTAATTCAAGACCATGAGAAAGCTTTGACTCAGCTACCCGGCGACTTGGATACCCGAAATGTCTTTGCGTTACAGCGAAGTGTACACGGACCGAGAGAACTTAGATTAGTAATATTTTCTGGAACCGCGAACAGTTTCTCAGTGGAATCCCCGTGATGCTGCCGTTTCGCCGCGTCACCGTAGCCCAAGGAGAACGGAAGAAGTGACACTATCATGCAGGAATGTAGAACGCGTCTGAAAATTGACCGGAATTGAGACGGTTCAGAGTGTCAGGGAAGAGTTGATGCTTACTCGTTGGTCGAAAAAGAATGTTTTTCAAAGTGTTGCGTCACCACTTGCCCGGGGACGGGCGAAACGTATCTCGCCATTAAGAGCAGCAAGGAATTAATTAAGCATCTGCTTCCTCTCTCGAACACTAATGCTCTGTGAGTCGCGTCGAAGTCATTCATTTCGCGAGCAAAACGTCCGCGTTGTACGCATGTGTCCAATATAACCTTCCCCATTGATAAAACTCTGGATATAAGATTATGGTTCCGGAAAGAATGGTTCAGAAGAAGTTACGAAATCTGACTTTATCAGACGGTTCGATGAAGCACTATCTTCCTTGAAAATAGACGCCAAATTTTAAAAGACAATCTTATGTTTTATTCGCTAAAATTTTATAATTTTAAATTCGCTAAGTTCAATTGTATAACTCGCTGAATTTAATTTTTGGAATTCGTTAAAATTATAGTTTTATTCGCTAAAAGTCAATATTGTATGCACATATATTTGTATATTTTATTCACCATCCATACTATTTTAACTTACGCTAACTTATAAATTCTCTCTTCCTCGCTTGCGACTCTATTTTGATTCTGTCCGATTCTAACCTCCAAACGTAAGCTCTGGAGTATTTCTGTTCAGAACCGTCGCCTTTTTAACAAATCTGACCTGAACTCTTTCCATCTCTTCTATTTTTTGCCAGCTCAAGGTCTGCGCTGTAATAATAACACAGAATTAACCAAAATATTCATTGAGCGGCATTATACATTTGTATAAATGATAGAGTAGTTTGTCTCTTAAAATTTTTTTAGAGCCATTAAATTTTAGTATTATTACTAATGCTTTTGTAGGAAATCTTAATAAACCAAATGACTTATTAACGTATATCTGTCTAAAACATGCAAAAATCGTGTACATATTTTTGAAAGTATAATTACAAATAAAAGTATTATAAAAAGTATAACTACATGAAAAATAAGGAAACTAGTAAAAAGAATTGATGTTAGAAATATTAACGTGTTTATACTTTCTTGTTACATGACTGTATACTGGATTTCTAGACTCGTGTAACCATTCTATTGTCGTGTATTGTAAAATGAAAATGTCCAAAGCTTCTTGATTACGATAAGAAGCTTCAATCTGACAATTTGGGAGCAATGAAAAGCAAGAAAGCGAAACAACCTGTCCGCGAAAGGAATGCGTATCCCTAGCTTTTTCTATACCTTCGTCCAGCCTTGTTCTCGGTGATTCCTCCGCACCGTGACATCGGGAGTGGCAGTGTTGGCTGCGAGAGATCGGCAGGCCAATGAGGGTCAAAGATGTACCGGCTGAAGAATGACGAGAAGAAGCGCGCCAAAAATTGTAGAATCAATGCACACCTGGCAACAAAATTGTAAAACTTATATTTGTAAACGATCGTAGATTTATATTATTTATATTATATTATTTACAATAAGTAACATTAATACTTGGGTACTCTTTAAAAAACAATAACTTTTAAAAATAGGACTAAATAACTTGAATTTTTCTGATAATTAGACTGATTAATAAGTAAAAGTATTTTTGCAAATTTCCAGTTTGTGTTTGAAATGACAAAAAATTAAAGAAAATCGTGCTTCGTAATAATATAAAATATAAACTTTTACGTGTCACTTTAAATTTCGTGGAATTTAAAATAACAGTATTATTAATTGTATTCAAATTCCAACAATCTCCAAACGTAGTTTACGAAAAGGTTGCATATTTTTGGTCCGTAATGCGAAAGCAGTCCAGAGTAATACGATTGAATTGTCATAATTATATAATTGTTCGATTAGAGAAGTTTTACTCTAAAGGCGGAGCAGCGATTGCTGCTGGAAGTACACTTTAACCAAGTTTACGCAATTGTCGTGTATTGTGCAATTTCAGTTTCCGACATCGTCAATTTACACTGGGTTAATGGACAACAAGTTCGTTGGCCCGGCAAGAGGTTTCAGTAAAATTAATTACGAGCATCGAATGCAATTATTATTAATTCATGCGCGACTTATTATTCATGTTATTCAAGTGCATGGTACATGGAGCCTTCTCGTACTAGAAAGGCTCTGTACCTCGTTGGAACGAGCATTCTTGAATGCAGTGTCGTACATCCGAGATACCTGAAACCGAACGTAATTCTCAGTTTTACAACTTATAGTTGAAATACACTTAAAGAATTCGTCGTAAGTGCTTAAAGTAATTTTATATCCACCGTATTCAACGAGCGAATACTTGAGCCTAATTACAAGCAGTTTGTAGTAGATGAAACTATAAATTATGACAGCGCGGAACGAGTACAGTAACAACAATTATCTTACAATTTTTTATAACGTAAAATTATTATCAACAGAATAATAACTTAGACAAAGATAAACATGGAACCGAAGTTCAAAAAATTGTATACGCCGCGAGTGTTTAAAATTCCCTTAATAATTATAATAGCTGCCATAAGTAATTTTTGAAAGTTTAATTACATGCGACATAAAACGAACATTTATCATAAAACTTTTGCCACAGAATGTTTCGCAATGGAACGTCAGAATATTACGGAAACCATGGTCTAATTAAAATAAATAACATTTCATGAAGGCCAAGCTTCAAAAACCAAGTTTGAATGGAGCTAATTCAGTTTCGTTTGCAAGCGAATTCGTACTCCGAGTAAAATGAAGGATTTATTAAAACGTATAAAACATCATGCCGCAGGAAATTTCAACAATTCGCCAACGATGTATTTATTAATCGTAACAAATAATATCCGGTGAAAGCAGAAAGTCGAAAGACCGTTGAAAGAAGGCGAAACTGAAAGATAATCTGGTTACATCGACGATATCATAAAGCGAATTTGTTCCTCGGCTAATTGGGACATGTTCCGATTAACTAGTCGGGGGTGTCCGTACGTGTAGCTGGCCTCTGCGAGAGAAGCGGTGTTCGGTTCGCTTCGCTCCTGGACAGGAAACGAGCAATTAAGTGGTCATAGCAAGCTTATCTCGCGCGAGAGAAGAAGCAACATGCGAGGCAGTCTGGCCCGATGTTAGGGTAGTCGGAGAGAACAACGCGATGCAGAAGAAGAGAGAGAGAGAGAGAGAGAGAAAGAGAAGAAAAGAGAAAAGGATAATAGAGAAAGGGAAGGAGAAAGAAACGAGGTCGTAAACTCGTTCACGAATCGGCACGAGACCACGGTGTGTGAAACGATCGTGATTGGAATGCTATAAGCGCCGATGGATCAACTGTGTAGATACCTATTGCTCTCGGACCGCCGCAATAAAATCGGTGATTTAGTTCGAACTATTCGCGGAGAGAAATCGAATAATCGAAGATGTGTAAAATTGATTTACCGCGTGGATGCGCCGCCGGCGAGATAACAGATTTTCTCGTCTTGGTTTTGAATTTCCTACGGTCATTTATTGCTGGAGATAACAAATTTCACATTTTTTCACGTTTTCCCCCGTGCCAGGTCAATCGACGACGATAAATCCTACCCCCATTGATTTTATAGAGGCAACATGCTTCGCGTCAGCGGTTAGAATCCGGTCATGTGGATTCGCCCAACTCAATGCCTAATATACAATATAATATTATATAAAAACCACGTGTCTCAAATACGTGCTCACGGCTCTTTTAATCTTTTATTCAAATAAACTTTCCTTTCAATTGAGCAAAAAATTGTATTAGATGATACAGCAACGTTAGAAATAATATCTCATGACGCGGAAAGTACTCATGTTATACTAAGGACAAAGTGTAGGAGAATGATACTAATCTTAGGAGTTCATAGGAGAACTTGGGTAATTTGAAAAGTTAGCCATTTTCAAGCATGGCCGGATGACGAAGGACTCCAGCAAGAGTTTCGAGCAATTTAATTTTTCCACTACTTTTTGGTTATTCGCTGCTTAAAAACATTGCATTGGACGCAAATGGTTCGCGTTGCCTTACTTTTTCGCGCACTTTGAATTTACCAAAATTATGGTAAATAAGGTAGCGAAGCAGGACCGTGGAATAAATTTTTGTATTCTTTTATTCATTTCTTAATACAAAAAGTTAATACGCATTATTCGATAAATATAATTTATTTTACTTCTTTTTTAATAAAAAAAATGATATAAATATTATTTGAGAAATTTGGCAATTATAATCGAAATCAAACTAAAACCATAATAATTGGTCACTCCGTAGTAACGAGTACTACCATATCTATAGAACAATGACACGTACTTGCATTTTCTTGCTCATACCTCGCGTTATTCATCATGTTTTACGTGAACTATTAATTTACACTGCCAACGATCTTGCCTGTTCTTACTGTAGCTTCATGAAATCGTTTATCTCGCTGACTGGCATACGCTTACAATGGGGGAAAACAGATGCAAATTTGTTAATCCAGGCGGAAGTAACAACCGCAGCTGCACGATAAAACCGTCCAATTCTTACCGAATTACGGGGAAATCCATCCCGAAAAAGTCTTGTTATATAAGCGAATGCTAACCGAGGATAAACAAGCCAACCAAACGTATAACGTGAATCATTTGAGGAAAGGACGGATAACATTAATCCGGGTGATAATCTGCCGGTCTTATCAAAGACCCCCGCTGAGAAAGAACTGCGGAAAGCTTTGCCACCTACTCAACTGTAGCTGTGGCTAACTCAATTTAAAATTTGAACTTTCATATTTCAAAATCTGCTTGGTCGAAGGTAAACATTTCTTGAAAATCATATTTTCTAGAAACTGTGTAAGGAGCGTTTTTAACCCTTTGATTACGAAATGTATATTTCTCAGAGGAATTTGAGAATTCGTTCTAAATATTGTTAAACAGCAGATTGATATACAAAATGTATATTGATTGCAAGATTCGAAAATAGTTTAGACATTTTATTTCGTCTCTCGATAATTTTTATGATAAAATTGTTATAGCGGTATATCTCGTATTATTAAAATAATGAATTAAACGCACGAAGATTATTTGATATTCTTTTTTGGAAAATAGCAAACATGGACACTCTTTTTGCACATAACCTATTGCTTGACAACATTCCTTCCTCCACATTTTCAAAGCAGAAAGTTCGTTCGTTTCTCTCGATTCGATCCATCCGTAAAATTCTGAATAAACATTGCCAATGTTTCTCGTTGCACCGTCCTTCGCCAACAACCAGTCCACTATTATTTGCAGTGCTATATCTCCGCGTTAATCCGGATTTCCATTGTCAATAAGAACGTCCAACGCCGAGACCCAACAGTCTACAAAATATTTTTCACCGGATTTCGCCGGCTCGTCATGGCCGTGTTTACACAATCCTGCGATTCCATTGTAAAACATATCACCGCTGGACATCAACCTCTCCCGTACGTACGGACGCGCGGCGTGCATAGCCAGCAACCATCCTCGTAGTAGAGCAGACCATTCTTCTTTCGAACAAAGTCAAGTCAAAGAATAATGAGCGATCGGGGCAAAGCCGACATCCCACATTGTCCGAGCCTAAGTCGAGCTGTTGACCGTTCGAATCGACCAGCGCGCGATTAGGTGCATACGGCGCATGATGCAAAAGGCGGTTTTAGGCGGATGCACGCGCGCGTTTTGCGTGGTCGCACAATGTACGACAAATATATATATGACAAATATGTGCATCGAGGTAAACGTATAAAATAAAAGTATTAACAAGAATTTTGAAAGAATGTTGTAACACTTTGTACTTTATTTTGTTACCAACTCACACGTTCGACGACTACTTTTACAAAGACCATCCATTTCACAGGATTGGGTAAAATATTTGCTAAAAATAGTTATAGCCTTTGCACTGAATATGTTACATTTGCGCTCATTTCGCGAAACTGATTCAGTGATGTTCACGCTATAATTGTCACTCAAACATCGCTATGTGACTGTTTTCGTCTATACCCCACCATACTACTATCGTTAGTTAAAATCAATAATTTTAACACATATAACGATAAATAATTCGCCACTAGTCAGGATATTTTCAAATATTTCGAACGCCACGTGCCTTTCACTTTTTAGGGAAAAACAAATACCTCATAGAATTCCAAATGCAATTTTACCAATTTGTTCCCACTTATGTAAAAATGATTTTAATAATTTAAAGCACCATTTTTTGGATGCTTTGTAATGATAGTTTAGATAATTTAACTAAGGAGAACAACATAAGGACATCAATGCTAGGTATCTTAAACGCCGTTTAAAATGAACAAAAAGATGCATCTCTCTCTTTCTCTCTCTCACTCTCTCTGTCAATGTTTCAATTGGAACTGTAACTGTACCGGTATCGCACCAATTCATTCTCTTTACTTCAAGAGGTCTCTGACACTCATTCCGGTCTCGTTTAACAATCAACGCCGCGCTGGTCACGTTTCTAGGATTCGAGAACAGCGCGCGTCGCCGCGCGTGAATACCACGCACGCGTGTCCGCAACAGGCCTTAAAGTCGCAAATGGTGACCGCGTTAACGCGTCGTCTTCCAACGTGATCCCGTGCCGCGCACGCTTTATTAAATCAATCCGATTATAGCTTGGCCGGGGAGTCATGTTTGCACAAAACAGACGTTATCGAGCACGTAATCTTCCTGAATGGAGTCGTACACCGTAACCGCAATTCCGTCGCATACGGAAGCGTTGGCATAATGCCGGCAAGGGACGCCGAATGAGCGGCGTGCCTCCCTTTCCTCGCCACTGGCTTCCACAATGGTGTAATCGGCAGGGTGTGCGGGACAGTGGGCACTTTGTGAGTCACGCGCGTCATCCACCGGTGCCACCCCTCTTGAGATCATCATCGACGACGACCCCTGCGGCGAGCCTCCGCTGTTATCCTATGCTATCCGAACGGCTATCAACATTTTTTTTTTCCTCAAGTTTTTACCGTCCGGCTTGCCGGACGCTCGAGAGTGACCGATTGTTATTCAAATAACAACGCGATGGGATGCTGGGCCGGGCCGTGTGTCACTCGGCCGCGCGGCTCGATTTTCTTCACATTTTTATCTCTTTCGCTCCGTTTACGATGAATCGGCCCGGAAACGTGGTCCGATTCAATCGTCGGCGGTCGACGCAATTATACCTGCTTTTAGAGATTTAATGACTGGGATCCGAGCGATCCCCTCAACTGTCCTGCACTGTTCCATGGTGTAGCACATTTATTGTGTATTTATTGGCACTCTCGTGTTGCGCGCTTTCGCAGTTTTCTGCGATGCTGTTATCCCCCGAATTAATCCTTTAATTTAATTAATACTGATAATTAAATTAACTTCACTTATTGGTAATTGTTTGTAATGAAATTTCTATTATTTTATAAATGAGTATGTTAACGCGTAGCAAGTTTAACAATCGATTAAAAAGCAGCTTATTTTAATCTGGGAAAGAGTTAATTTCATTTGCTATTCGGCGAATATGGTCTTCAAGTATTTCGAATGAAACGAACCAAATGACGTTAATTATTTTCTGTGATTATTAAAATATTATTTATCGCACTATTATCATTTTATTAATTTTTATATATAATTTTTCTGCATAACCCAGATACTGATTAAATTGATTAACAATCTACAATTAATTAACTACTACCAAAAGTGGAATACCGAGGCATTTGAAATATTAATGTAAATTCTTACGTTGAACAATATCTAACATAAAAATTTAGAGGAACTAAGAAACAAAAAGCTCCGTTATATATCGCTTGTATTCTATTTCGGCCGCGGCGTATTCATCAAAATCAAAATATCTTGTAAACTTGAAGCGCGCGTGGTTGTGTGTCGTGTAGTAGAAGCGTATTCTACGGGCGCAGTAAGCCGTCTGTAGAATGCAAAAGCGTTCCTGATTTATTTACGTTATTGCGTTTTCGTACGTGAAATATGAGGTCCATTACGCAACGAACGCTAGGAACTGGTCACTGGTCCCATTGTAGTCATACGGTAATGATAATCGACGGGGTGTACAGCACAGTGGGCACTTTGTGAGTCATGCATCATCATCCGCTGCAACAACCCCAGGGATCATCATTGTCGGCGACTCACTTCACGCGATCCAGTTTTATTTTTCTTTCTTTTTTTTTTTTTATTTCTTACCCTTTCCGTTTCGTTCACTGTACTGATTCCGGGCCGACCAACCAACAGATTCGGCGGAACTAAATTAAATGGAACGGTACACTCGGTTGTATATGTACAGAGAGTGGGGCATGCGATCGAGTCATTTAAGATTGGACAAGGCAATATCTTTATTACCCTTCAACGTTACGAAGAATTTATGCGACAAAATATTTGGTCGAAACAATATCGAATAATTATATTGACAATTATAATATTATTATAATAATATAGTATATATTTTTTACTTTTTCTATTCATACATGTAATATGTATTATTTTGAAAAATATGATATTTTAACAGCTGCTCCGTTTCAAGATTATTTCTTAAATGGAGCAAGTTATTTTTGTTACTGCAATATTGTAGCTGATAACAGATCAATTTATTCAATCTGTTTTACACGATGACCGAAAGGCTGATAGGCTTGCTTACAACCGTTTTACTCGCAACAAAGAACTATCGTCGATTATGCGGGTCAATTGAAGACCATTGAAATGTGAACATATACAATCGATGACGAAAGTATTGGAGCTCCTTTTAAAACGGAATTACTTGTTCAGAATTAAATGACCTCAATTTTTTGTTTAGATGATAGATGGTTCAGTCTACCAGGCTGTAACTAGAACGATCTTTTAAACAAATTACAGATATTTCTGCTTTAAAAAGTTGAACTTGAAATCTGACGAAATGTGTTTTCGATGAAAACGTACTTTATTTTATTTGAAAAATTTTGTTAGAATATAATACGAACGGTATATTCTAAAATAATGAAACAATCTGTTTCCGAAAATGTTTGACAATAGAGATATAAACTGAGAAGAATCGAGCGCGTATTTGTTATACGAGTACACGTTTTAAACAAAAAAGTATACGTGCACGCTGCCTGCCTCTGACGCGATCTGGAAATCATTTATTTTTCAGGTCATGCAGCCATTACTTGTATTCTGTTCCTGACAGTTTGTCCTTTCATTACGGCGACGTTTTTAAAAATCTCGCATACCATTCACATATCGAGGTCGACCGAAATTTCTAAAAATTTCGTTTTAAAAAGTGTCTCTCGTATAAGATACGCAATATTCCACCACATTTAATTAAACCTTTGCACGCGAGTGGCGAATCTGAGGCACCACTAAAATTGTTCAAACATATGGGTCAGAAGAATCAATTTCGTGTGCATAAAAATGCATTTTATTACATGGAATAAAAATAGCACCGAGCCAGGAGAATTATTTCAGATTTACAGTTAAAATGTCTTCGAGAGTAAAGGGTTAAAAATCTTAATCTATGTTTACGTCTCAATTACTACGATTTGTACGTGACACAGATATTACTTCCTTTGAAATACGTAGTATCGGGTTTGCGGTAGAAACTACGTATGACATAATCCGTTACATAAAGGATTAAAATTCGTCGCATCCGAGTGCAACTCCACAGAGACGAGCAAATCGCAGAGGAAAATTTGCCCGATTGTTGAAAACTGGAACGATCGTTGTTATTAAATTGTTTGGCGCACGTTACATCGGAATAATAGTGTACCGGGAATAATGACAACCAGTCTTTATTGTATGCAAGGGATTACTATGAAGCAGCGGTGCGTTACTGATGGTTTCATCGATAATATCGAAAGCCACGCGCGGAATTAATCTTCTGCTGGCAACCAGAAAAAAATTCGTGATACGTCCGTCCGTGGTTACGCAGCGATGCATAACAGATGTTTGACGTTACGTGTGCCTTATTTAACCCATTCAGCGAAGAGTATCTCGATCAGAGATGACTGCTTTTATGAATAGCCGTTTCACAACTGAATCGCGACAAATCTGTTCTTGATTTTGGCTAACTCCGCGTTGAATACCTTTCACGAACGATAAAGAACAAAATCCGATCTACAATTAATTTCATAGCCTGCATAAACGTCTTCCGTTTCGGATATTGAAATCAAATTATTCAAAATGTGAACATTAAATGAGCGGTGATATTCAACGATGTTTTAACGTTAAAGAAATATACAAAGAATGTTTCAATTATTTATATTTAAAGTCTGTGTATTTGTAATTCTCGAAAACATTATTTAACAAAATTAGAGAGCGAAATTCAATATGTAAACTCTAACATTATTATATAATTTTTTAAATATTACATATCTTTTGAGATTGATAAAAATGGGTAAAATAAATATCGTTTAACGTTAATGCTGTAAAAATATAAAAATGTAGATTTAATTATCCCGCAGGGTATGGGTCAAAAGACCAAGTGTTCGTAGTTGTTCTGCTCCAACCGCGGGAAATTCAATTTCGTGAAATTTCGTGCGCGTTCAACGCGACGGGGCCTGTCTTTGTGCCGGGGCGCGACGCTAATAAAGTAGGTACGATAACCGGTTAATGCACACGACGCATCTGGTCCGTAGACATTCATTAATTAACACCGTCGGGCATTAGCGTCCTAAATTTAGTCGTCGCGTTACGGTGTTATGCAACTGTCGCGCTCGCGCGCGCGCGCGCGCGTGTCGTATTGTGCGTATCAAACACCGTTCGGTAAACTGATATTATAATCTAACATATGGGGATAACGAGGTATAAGTAACTTCGGATTACACGCGTGGTATCCGGTAATAACAGGACCGGCTGGGGATCTGTCGCGTTCGGGGCCCGGGCGCGCTTTCGCCCGGTGAATTTTAGCGTGTCAATCGGGCACGCCCCGTAAAACGTTTCCGGGTAATAAGACGAATTAGCGGTGCGGTGGCGAGCTACGTAAACGGACTCAACGCCTGTAAAATAATGAGTTGCCCGCTCGAATCATCACGCATCCAGACATTCCGACGCGTGCTCCCTTGCCGTGTGCGCGCAAATGAGCGTGCCGCAAAGTTAAATGCTATTACGGGTGCGGTACAAACCCGACCCTTTGCTACTGCGTACGTTCGGCGAAACGATCTCGAATTCGGATGTTGCGACGACTTAAATGACAATTCCTTGGATTTAAAAACATATCCAATTTCGAACATTAAGGTTTGCTGCTTTTGTGACTCCCACTTAAAAATGATGATTCCCTTCGTGGAAGAATTGCAGTCCTAGTTAATTGAACAGGACAAACAAACTTTAGATGTATAGTGTTCAAGGTAAAATTAATCCACTTTAATGAAAAACGTTTCTAGCAATCAAAAGTATTGTTAGCAAAAATTTTGCTCATCTTTGGAAAACTGACGACGAACTTCGTTCGACCGTTGCTCGATGATAGCCGACTGAACTTTTATTTCGTAAATTAATAACACAGCGCCGATACGGTGAAGTTTCCTGCGCGATGTTTCTTTTGCAGCGTTTGCAACCGACAAGACCGGCAAAGAAATGTTCCTCCTATAGAGTACAGCGACTCGCGACTCCGAAGTTGCTCCCGAAGCGATAATTGGTCCGGAGAGCTTCGCCAGCAATTAATGTCGCTACGAAATCCAGAGGCTGCGAAACGATGGGGGCCGATTGAACGTTCGATCTCTGGAAGGCCGCGGCAATCGTTTATTGGGTTTACAAGCTTCGCGGGTAATTACAAGGCGGACAGGCCGCAACACGATATCGAGCTCCGCTATCGTTACATGAAATTCCTGCGAGCACAATAATATATTCCAAGTTGAATCATAGTCTATCCCGACATATGGACGATCCGTTGCGTAGCTCGTTGTTGCGTGTCCGCTCGCAGCGGAATCGCGTGTTGTTGTTGCTATTGCCGTTGTTGCCGATCCGAATGAAAACGCCGGGCCTTCGGGGGCCCCACGAACACGTGGGCCCGCGCGGTTCGTATATCAACGACGTCATGTAGACAACACGAGGACGCGATTTTATCCTCGATAGGAAGCAGAGATACGTAATCCATACCGGCATCGTGTGCCGTCGCCGAGGCGGCCTTCGCGTTCGCGACGGAAACTCGCCTAATAAGATTTCGGTTCGTGTATGGCTTTGTTGTTCGGACTCGCGGACTCGCATGCAGATTGTCCTCCCATCCTGTTCGGAACGTCTGTCACAATGGCACAGATCTAATGCGCTCATTCCGGTCACGAGGGATCGGCCGTTCTCGGTATCTAAATATTCTCTTGTATTTAGAATTTTGCTTCTTATCATTCGAATGATCTTAAGGTCGATCTACCGAGAAAGCATTCGACGGCTGAGATGAGAGCGGAAGATTGCGAAAGCAAAAAACGGCTGAAAGGGATAGAGTCTGTCGATTTAGTTTGCTGGTGTTATCGGCGAAGCTAGCAAACTCTGACGTAGACGCGAAGATCGTCGATTATCAGATCTGTTCTATACAGTGGCTAAAATAAAAATAAGTTTATCTTGTGTTCCTGATATAACAATGTGTTTTACGTAACATTTTATAACAGTATAAGAAACGAATTCGATATAATATTTTTTTATCCAAAGCTTTGCTTTCGACATAATGTTTGTAAACATTAATTGTAGCGAACTATATAGTAAACGGAATAATTTGCCATTATCAATGTTTGTAAACATTTTCTGCGATGAAGGCAACTACGGTAGAAGAATAGACAACAACTATGTAAATTCTTTATAAAGGTGAACAAACTTTAAAAAAATGTTATACTAAATTTATTTCATATGTTATTATGGTGTTCTTATAGTATTCTTAGGTTATTCTTATATTATTATTATTATTATTATTATTATTATTATTATTATTACTATTATTAATGAAATAATAAATAAAGGTTGAGGAAAGATTTTTAGAATTCTGAGAAAATTATTCGTTATTTTTAATAAGTTTCCAGGTGCAATTTAGTGCACGAAGAATATTAATATCTTTCTATTCTATTCATTTAAATTGCAAATTGAAGAAACTGTACGCTACCAGATTGCAAGCACAAGAGGAACGGCGCTACTGGAAATTTTGATGAAATCTACATTTTAATTAAGTCTCACTGCTCGAAGGACACACTGTTTCAATTGAATAGAGATGGAAAATAGAAGTCGATCTATATCGTAGCATTTAATCCTTTATCGTTTAGAATGACCTTTTTAAGTATTTGTCAGTGTCATAAATCAACTTAATAACCTGACAGTTTTTACACATTTGACTAGTAAAACAAGGTTTTAAAAGGAACTGTTATTTTTACATACTGTTGTTTATCGAAACTATTACAATTTGAGGTTGTTGCTATTTTAGTAAATAAGCGGAAGCAATGTGTTAAATAATATTGTTATAGTATTAAACGAATATCAAGTCACGTTCCAAATACAAAATTGACGAAACTCCATTAATTTTTTTCTATTAGTAACGAAGCGAAATTTAGCGAGATATATTTTAGTTGAAATCGACGTGAGAAAATTAATGTATTGATAAAGTTATCATTAAATTCTGCTTTTATACATTTTCCTACGTTTGCGCGAATAATATTGCTAATTTCATTAACAGATAAATACATTATTGAATTCTCAGATGCGCTGTGCACTAATATAATCAAAATTGTATACTCCTAGTTAAAAGGGAATACGATGTCACTAAATAGTATACACGTATACATATTTCCTGACATCATGTTTTACTGGACATTTCATAAAACAGAAATGGGGAGCAAGTGAAAACCTTTGAAAATCCTCGCGCACCTCATATTACTATCAAGTTAACAGTACACCTTCCATTCAAAGCTCAATTCCGACCCTCTAAAAAAATCGTATATCAAATTTCAAGGCGTCCTCGAACAAAGGAAGCTTCGCTCCTCGAATCTATGGGAAATATAATCGCGAAAAAAATTGTCGAACATTTTCAATGGCCATTTCCAAGTAAAAAATATGTAATATTAATAATTCAATAAAAGTGAAGCTTTCACGCTTTAATATTTTCCCTGTCGACCCATCGGCCCATAAACGAATTATTTAAATGCATTACTTCGCTTTTCCATTCTTTAAAATAATTATTTCGAAAAATTAATTTTTCAATTTCGGTAAATAATTCGATATGGCGATATTTTATCGAGAATTAATAAAAAAATGATTAAAGAAGATACGGAGAACCGGGTTCTTCCAGTTGCGCGTGCAAGGGTTACAGGTCAACAATTTCTCGAAAATCTCGAGTATCTCGAAACTTTCAAGAATCGGTTAAATCACGTTGCGTCATAGACGGGAAGTCCACAATCCTCTTATGCTTCCTCTCGAGACTGATTCTATACATCAGGTGCGCTGGTGGACCGTATTCGGCCGAGACAAACGTATCACGGAGACGTTCGATAATGTGTGATATGTATATATATTCGTCCTCTCATCCTTGTCCTCGTCCTCAATCTAGTCCTCGCCCGGATACTCGGTATCCAGCGGTCTCTTGGGCGTAGAATTTCGAGGGTGTCATCGAGAGGCGTGAATGCTCTCTTTGTCGGGATGCAAATGTCAACGGGACACCGACGGTCCGCATTATGTTCGATGCACAATGCCGAAATACTCGTAATAATGGTAATGAAGGAAGAAATATGGGTTATGCAAATGCGAGGATGAGACCGGCCTGTGCCCGCGGGAGAGTGAAATGGAGGGAGTAGAAGAGGGTGAGAGAGAAATGGAGGGAGTGGCAGAAGGAGTAAGGGATGGAGAGAGGAGCATAGAGAAGAAGGCAGCACATTGGGAGCGAGGAAGTGAAACAATGAAAAACAGAAAGGAAAAGAGAGAGAGAGGGAGAGAAAGGTGTAGGGAGTGTTGAATATCAACAGATAGCAGAATACGAAAATCAGTCTGGTAAATAGCTATTCACTTACCATCTGATTATCGTGGTATTGTTTAATTATTTTAATAGTTAGCGAAAGTTATTTTTTACATTGAATTTTATTTAGTAAAGCATTATTAAAAATATCCGACAGGCGTTCAAGACTGGTGCTAAAAGAATGTTGCCACCCTTATAACTTGCAGGGTCTGTTATAGTTATTTTTATGATATTGTATTTTATTATTGTACTTTTATTATACGACTCTAAAATTTTTTAAGCTTTCTGGTCTTTCAAATTTTATATTATTTCTCATGCTACTTTTAAAGGTATAGAGAACTGTCGACAGCATTATCGATAGTTATCGATAGTTTTCCAGCTTTAAGAAATAGGAGTGAAAGATAAAGAGAAAAAGATACAGCCAGTAATGGAGAAAAAAGGAGGAAAAAATAAACGGAGAAAATAAGGGAAGTGGAGAAAAAAAAAGAGATGGGAAGAGAGAAGCGAAATGGTGGGGGAAATAGAGCGGATTGGAGGGAGCTTGCATTTCTCTGTTGTAGATTAAAGGCACGCGCAAGGCTGTGCGCACCGGCGACATATGCTCCACGCGGGGTTGCGCATATATCACGCTGTTGTCACCCCTCGAGCGGTCGAACCCCTGAAATTACGGGGACCACTGTTTATTATTTCTCGTTCCTTCGGTGCGGTACCCTCTGTCCAAACATACGGCGCACCTCGCCGCGCCGCGCGCCACGGAATCCAACGTGTACACGTATTTACGTTCCCGTCCGGTGTTTTCGCGGGCCGATCTTCATTCCTGTTTAATCATTGCAAGACAAACAAACATCCGGCTCCGTTCACGACCCGGCGACATGTTTTCCTGACACCTCGTTTTTTTTTCCTCTCTCTCTCTCTCTCCCCTCTCCTCCCGTCATCTTTATTCGTTCGCCACGCGCAGCCGCTCGATCCACGGATTTATTTAATTGGTTCTCGTTCGCGCGCGAACCGACGGTGTGTAGCGCTTTGGTTGCTAATGTTGAGCAAATAGGACGAAGGACATGTTAATGTGTGATAATGGTTTGGACGGTCGCGATACATCGGCAATATTGCAGGTAAACAGCGAAGACACGGTTTACTGCTGTTACCGGTGTTTGATTAATATTTATTTGTTCGATGGGGATCATTTGAAAGGGAAACAACGTGTTTGCATTGCCAGGTTGTTCGATCTTGCTGCAAATTTTGGACGTAATTGACGCGTGGTAACGAGTTCGCGGAAATTTTCCGTAGAATTTATTGGATACGTATATTACACTCGAAGCTATTTTAACTGCGAAACCAATTCGTTTCATTCGAACTACGATATTTCAATGTTATATTATTATTGCCTTATAAGTATACAACACTTAAGTCGCTAACGTCGTTTTCAATGTAATTGAATTGAATAGCATAAAAATTATTTTAAGCTTATTTTCAATGCATTTTTAACGAACATAGGCACGCATAAATAACCGGCATCAGTAATGGTAAATGCGTGGTTCGTTTCTCAAACGATTTGAATACACGTTGACCTATGCATCCAGTTTTTATTACCCTGCCGCGCGTCACAGACCTGGACAACTTGGACCATGTTTATATTCTAGTTTACCACGAAGAGTATAAACAATATCTTTTATAAAAAAAAATCGTATTTTATAGACAACTAACAAGAGGTTAGCTTGATCTTTCCGGTTTTAGGGTCGACCACGTAAACGTCTCTGGCGTTTATGGTTGCATGATAAAACGGTTTACTGCGATCTGAACGATCCTTTTTTTATTCTCTTGAACACGTTCGCGTGCCTCACCTTGCGCGACCATGATAAAGGAAATAGTTTGGCGTATTGTAAATAGTTCTTTTTATAGACATTATGCCAAAGTGATTTTTCACTTTATCCGGCAGAAAATAACGATACGTAGGGTATCTTTATGGAATTATTCATTTTTATGCATTACTTTTTAAAAAAGTCTGACAACAAAAATATTGAAAACAAAACTAATATAAAGCTTTGTTTAGCTAATAGAAAGGTCTAATAAATTCCTAAAAAATTAATAATCTCGTCTTCTTACATTTTACAATTTTGTGGATGACATAAATACGTCAAAGATCCGCAGCCTGGTTGTAACAGTAGTAACACCGTTTACTAATTTATAAGTCTATGATAAATCGATGACTGTTTCCATGGCTGCACGTTACAGGCTGTAACATAATATAGTGGGACGTCGATTACCCTGATTAATAGGAAAGCGAACCTGATCCGATAAATGATTTTCTGGATAACCGACGTAGGAAAACCGATATTTACGAACGCCGCGTCAAACAACCGACGATAAACCAAACTCCAAATATCAATTTCTATTCCATGGAAAAGTGTGTGATAAACGAAACATAAACAATTATTAAACTTTTCTCACGTGTTGCTAAATGTTGTCTTATGCAACTTCATTCTATTAACTGCCCAATAACGTCTCTAGATATTATTGTTGCGCGTCGTTAACTCCTTAAGGCATGAATATTTTGTATTGCTAGAATCGTAAATCAATTTTTAAAATACGTTTACTTGGATTTTAAAACAGTTTTGACATCATTCGATTCCTTTGCATGCATAGAAATTTCAATATAGTTTCGAATTGAGAATAGTTCCCCTGACATAAACTATTCCCATTTGATATGACCTATTGCATGTTGTTCTTATGAAATAGAGTCTTGCGATTTATCCAACAGTGATAAATTTTTAATAACTTCTAAATATGATCGAATTTGTTAATATAAAAATTATTTTGTATATTTCGAGCGTCCATTTCATACACAAACGTAATTGTACACGGGTCAATGCGAGATCGACTGTAGTAGCAAATAATTAGCGGATGGCTAATAAAATTACATCGAATAAATTTCGATCCGGCGTCCGACATTGTCGCACGCTCCTCACACGAACTCCACCTATTCCTCGAGCACATGCATAATAGACGTTTCCGCCAAACGGCGTCTAGACGATCGACATCCCACTATAATATTAAACAGCATCAGAAACGACTCGCACGATCACAGACAATCCCGACGATCGCTCTCTTTGTCTTTCCTCGGAGAACGCTCATTGCCATTCGACGGCGCTCAGCCACCCACTCCAAACGAGAAATCGAACCCAGAATCAATTGAAACGCGCTACATTGTTCGGGGACCTGTTTCGCTTGGACAGTGTTGCGTATTTTCCAAGCCGCGTTTAAAAAGCCGACGGAATCCGAGAACGTTCCGCGTAGACGATGGCTCGTCTTCCCGGATTCGAGCTCGCCGGTCCAGGCGCGTTTCCAGCAACCGCCTGGAATACATTAGAAACATAATCGCGCGGTATCTACGCATCTGGATTCGAGGGGAAGATCGAGGAGCAGTGAGCGAAGTATCGTGCGCACCGTTCAGAATGTCCCGCGAACAGGCCAATATATTCGCATGTTTATTCGCGTGGCCGGCCCGCGCCAATAAATGCAAAAGCTAGGTAGCTTTCGCGGTCGAGAGCGCGCTGGGCGTGTTTTCACGAGCCTTCTCGAGCACGTGGGCGTCGGGAAAATTACGCAAGGAACGCCGCTGCGAACGGCACGGCTGATTTTCAGGGAACAATCGCACCGTTCCCCGATTGTCCGGCCTGATCTGGGGTCACCTGGCGTGGACGACGACGCCTCTCTCTCTCTCGCCTCTCTCGCCTCTCTCGCATCTCGCATCTCGTCTCACGGGGTCCCATTCAACGGGCGCCCTGCGCGCCCTCCCTCCTCGGACGATGCAGAAACAGTATCGTTAATATCGGCAAACTCGCGTCCCATAAATCACAATGGGTAACGCCCATCGGCGTTGATGCATCGCCCCAACGATTCGTCGATTTTCCATGCATCGTAATGAAGTTGTCGCTATCGATCCGGGGTGAAGAGAGAACGATCCCGGTGGCTCGCAAAGGCGTTCCGTGTTTCGGTGATTGATCAATGCCCGCGCGCCGCGTACTGTGCCAGGCAAATATTTGCTCGTTGTACCGCATTCGAACCGATATCGATCCCCCGATATGTTAATCCGTTCGAATAATTTCCTACGACTTTGTTCGACCCATATCGCGTTGTTCATTCGGCGGACAGGGATGAAAACGATATCGGTTCCGCTTCTTAACACTTTACCGATTGGTCATTCGGCTGTAAACATTTATCTCATTATAGGCTAATTGTATCTACTAACAGTTTTATATTTTTTATTTATATATTTCATAATATATTTTATTTGTTTTATTTTTATTTGCTTTATTTGATTCATTGCAAATGGTATCTAATATTCAAAAAATTGTGTAATAATATAGGAGATTATAGTAGTGGGATCTAACACTTTTACCTCAAGAATAGATAACAAATTATTGGTTGCCACGATAACAGATTGATAGGCTACCGGTTGGGTTAAAAAGCCGACTCATAGGCTTCCAATCGGTAAGGTGTTAAAACAGTTATGGAGAACTGAAAAAGTCCGACAAGGGGTAGTTACGATCGCTTTTAAAAGGATCTAAAAGGTCTAATGAAAAACCCTAATAGAATTGTTCAAAATGACCCTTCGTTTTTGAGTTATTTAAGATAACATGCAGAATGCTCATTTGAGAACTTGAAATCTACATATCTCGAAAACAAAACGTTATTAGGAAAACACAGAAATTCACCGGAAAATCACAGATCTCAGAAAAATCTCAGAGAAATGTAAAATACACATGTTCATCATCTTGGAAGTAATCCCAGTACTTTTCTATGCATTTACTTCACCTTACCGACGAATTTTCTCCCGCAAATAAAAAGTTAACTCTCACTATGCGCTACTTACCTTCAAACTATGTACGCATGTTTTCCATACGATTCTAAAACTAGATATGCATTCGTATTCGACCAATTCGTGTCAATCTATCTACATAATACTAAGTATAATACTTTAGCAAATAAGAAATTCTATTTAGCAAGAATTTACAGTACCAGAGAAAAAGGTTTGGAGACAATGTTTCCGCATACATACGTATTTTCGCCACAAACGAAATATCCCCGCCACTGTTTGCGCCAATAATGATCACTCGAATTCGGTGGTTCGCGCACAAGGAACTTTTGTACAAATTCCACCTGATTAAAGGGGCAGAACGACGAAATCTTCCCGATCCGCCCTATCCTATAATTTGAAACGCATTCAAAGAAGAATAAAGTGGAGGTTGGAAGAGGGACAGACGTTGAAGCACCGAAGGATCCTGCTAATTAATAGCAGCGCGAGATCACGGAAACCAGTTCAAAGGGTGATGATATTAAAAAAACCGTGGAGTGCAGCTGTCGGTCCGCTTTGTAATTACAGTTACTACTGTCGGTACTCTCCCCTGCCTTCATAAAGGCCAAAGTCATCGATAACTCCACGGTCGCGCGAAGTAACGCGAACGCGTTCCCAGGCTACGTTCTTTTTAATTGTATTATATATTAATTGATGCGTTAATATCAGAGCCTGTTACGTCGCGAAGCGATTCGGTCGGCCGATGACACGCGCAAACCATCGGATAGTCGCCTTGCATCAGAGTCAACGTGCACGTCAACGATGGCTCCGGATCGGTTTAGTACACGCGGCGTCGAGAGCGGATCGGCCGAGCTCGGAACTCGCTGTGCAACTACGTGCAGCAGCGTGGAATCCAGCGATCGAAACGTAAACTGTTTTTGCGTGGCGCACGATCGCGTGACAAATGGTCGAAACGCGTGAAAAATTGTTCTCGTCCGCGTAGAACGCGGAGGAGAAAGCTATCCGTTATCGAGATGGCTCGTTGTCGCCAATGTCATGGACACGCACGCGGGTCCGTGCGTGACAAAATCCCGCCCCTCCCTTTGTCCTCCAAATGATGAGTGAAAACTGGAACAAAGTGTTGGACGGATCAGCGATCCTCTCGAATTGGTTCCCGCGATGAAACAATTCTACCATGAATCTTCGCGCGGTTTCGTTCTTTTTCCTTTCCTGTCAGACACTTTCTTCTCGCCACGGCTTCATTAATTGCTAGGCCATGCCTGCGCATACTCCTTCTTCGTAGCGCACGCTCTAATGTCACAAATAATTTGATTAATTGGTAACGCGCGTCGATCGCTTCGCAATTTCCCTCGATAACGACGCAAGGTGTCGCGAGCAAAATTCCTCGGAAACGGAACAGTTCACCCGCGCGTATATGAAGGAGTACTTTAAAGCAAGTGTTTTCAGTCAATTATTTGTTAGTTCAATTCGATATCAATAAATCTAATATTTTATTTGATATCTTTCATTATTTTAAGATAAAATTTTCAAGTGGCTCACAGAAAGGGATTCTTCATTGCAGAAATATTGCATTTTAATCGATGCTTCGTTATCTACAAATTAATTAGTTTGACATAATGATTTACACTGTTTCTGCTATCGTAATTATTTAGAAATAACTGAAAATCGATTACTCGAAGTTGCGAAGCTGTTAATCGATGTAGCAGTATGACAATTTCGTGACATTTATAGAGCATGTAATATTATTAAATTACTCTAGAATATGCATACAAAACGAAAGTTTGTGCAAATTTATGAACGTGTTCTTTTCGAAATAAAAGGTATCACACAAGGAGAAAAATAACTATATTAGCTTAATTAATTTAACGAAGAAGCACGTATTTTATAGTATCATTCTTTTTAATATAATTAGAGCTGATAGGAATTTTATGATTATTACAGGATAGAAGAAGAGAGTAATGAATTACGAAATATGTACAGCGAAGTAGCGTGAAAGCTAATTGAGTCATCGAATGTTATATGTACTTCGTTGATGCCGATCCTTCAACTTCCGTGCTACTTCCATGAATACTGTCGTGTCAAAAAACTCGATGTCTCTCACGCGATAAATTCATCGATATAATCCCGGTCGCCGTTCGAGTCTGGAACACGGCAAAGCAGTGTTGTAATGACTGAAACCAGTCTTAATCACTCGGGGCTAAATCGGATGAGCATGTCGTGTGCGGAAGAATTTCCTATCCCGAGTTAAACGCCGCTTCTTTCGTAATTTGAGCAACAGGATTGGATGTTGCCGTGCGGGGACATAATTTTGCGGCTTCCTCGAGCAATAACTGTCGTCCTTTTTCGAATTGATTGGATAACTTGATCAACCGGAGTGGACTTTCATCTACAACTATGTAATTTCAGCAAATAACTGTCGCAATTACAAATTCATTAAACGTCATGTAATGTATCTCGACTTTCAACGAGTCTATCGTTTGTGCAATTAAAGCTACCGCGCCACGGTGATCAAAATTTTGACGATCGAACGACTGAATAATATTAGCGTAGATTTGTCACGTTTCTGGGAAGCGACGAGGCTGAAAAAATCAGTCGTATCGAGTGTAATCGAAACGGAATATCACATAGAGGCGGTGTTGGCCTCTATAGTCTGTTTTTCAAAAGATGGATCCTCGCGTACGCTATCGGTTATAATAGCTACTCGATCACAATTATTTTAGATTGATGACGTTTGCTTGTTTGGAGTAGGGTAGACAGTTACTATGACTGACACTTCCCTAGAAATATAAATCATGGGTTGGGAAAAGCATTTAATCAAGCATGGTAAGCGTTGATTCTGATAAATTACTCACGCATTAAGCGACGGTAAAGAAAACAGTGCGAAATAATAATGCGCGAGGTTTTTAATGATCCTCCATTGATTATTCTTCGCTTTACCTTAGCGGTAAGGTCTCCGTTCGGTTGAGCTATCATTCCTTTAGGAAAACGTATTTTCCGCGTTCTTAGCGTACTTACTTATCTGTTAAAATCTGTTGCCATCTGGTTGCTTAGAAAACTACGCTCGGAACGAAACGGGGACATCGCGACCACGCGATAGCGTCCCGACGACCGAACAGAAAAACACGCTGTTTCTTACAAAGAATAATAACTGCACCTCGGGCGGAACAAAAGAAACAAAAGAAAAACTGTGTTCTTAATGAAAGGACGGATGGCAGTGACACCGATAATTCATTTTCTATGGCCATTTGTCCCTTTGAGTCCGCAGAGGACTCGGATTCAACATTCCATTAAAATAACGAGATTAACCTTAAAATATCTCAAACGATTTTAATGTTGAAAGAATGTGATTTGTCTCTCGAAGTTCCGCGAGATTTACAGGTTCGTAACTTTTTGAGACGATTCATAATTTGTGAAAAATTTTAATTTGCTTCCATACCTCCATCTACTTGCTCTTTTGCTGTTAAGTTCGTTATATTTAATAACAATTTGTATTCGAATTGAAGCACGAAAATTATTTATCTCACTCCAACAGTTTCCAACATATCATTATGTACACAACAAGAGATATTATAATTTTATTTTCTACTAAAATTTTATAATAGTTAAAGATTTCTATTTATATATCTATTAACAATGTACGAATATATTATTCACTTTTCTAATTATCAAAGTCTTTTCTGAATATTTCAGTTGTTTAAGGAAGATGTTCTCAATACTTTAAAAATCATTATCTGCAAAGGGTTACAAATAGCATTGTTGTAATTCACAACAATGCACACCTAAATCTCTTTGTATGTCATAAATTGCTAAACACTTAATTGTGATGTAGATGACTCGCGTGAGCACTTGATATCAGTATTTCGTGATTCTAAAATAATCTGTCTGGCTGTAAGGCCGATCACGTGACAGAATAGATTGTCCGTCTAATTTTAGACGCACAGCTGAGTAGATAATGAGTAGTTTATTTACAACTCTTTACAGTTGAATTTCAGATAATTGAACTGTTGAACTGAATTGCGATCGATTGATAGTAGATTGTTTGAATTGAACTTTGTCGCGACGAGTCTTAACCTTGAAGCACTATGAAACTGACAAACTCCATGGTTTGAGATTAAAGAAGTAAGACTAATTGACCGACTAGAAGACTAGCAGAGGCAGGAGTCGACTACAATAGTCTGAGAGAGCAGGCTAAACAGACTATCAAGACTGAGCGAGAATGAGGGATTCGTGGCAAAGTTTCTAGCTTTTTATAATTTTCGCGGATAGAAGACTGGAAGACAGGTTGGCTAATAGCGAAACGAAGAGGGAAGTAAGAATGCACGTGTTGCGCGTTAACGAAAGTAGCAAGGAATTCGTGGAGATGAGCTACTCGGCCCTGTGATAAACAAAATAAAGAGTGCTGAATTTTATTGCATAAAAATTTATGCCAATATTTCTTCATTACCAGTTGAAACTAATAAAATTCGCAACCCAATGCAGCAATAATTGTAAACCTGAATTCAGTTCGTTATGTCTTGCTAAGTCAAGAAGGTGCTGTAAACATTAAGCTATTAGAATTTGAAAGACGAAGAATTAATTCGAAGAAAAGAGAATTCCATATAAACCAAGTGAAAATACTAGGACAGAAGCAGAAATATCTGCGTGGCGGAAATTAAATAGCTCCGAGAGCAACAAGGGGGTTAATTCTGTATAACTCGTAAATTATCTACGCAACAGGATGTTGCGGGTGCAAGGATAATTAAGCGTGTTTACTCGCGGCTCGAAGTTACAGTAATTTATCAAGTAGAAGATGTAACGCGGCAGTTATTTCCGATTATGGTAAAATTTTCAGCGACGTCTCGGAGTCGGTATTCGAGCGCAAAGGGTTCCACGATCCGCAGGGACGCCCATCGATTTGCAGAATCGTAATGGGAAGGGTGGCGCGTTGTTCCACGCCGCTCCAATTGTATCCAGAATGTTCTGGAAAATGAGAAATCTATTAGGAAGTTCACGGTAGCGTGCGTTAATTTTCTTTCTGGCCGTGCAGAAGCGTCCAGCCGGGGTACTTGTCCCGCCTCGTCACGGGCGCTTATTAAATTAACTCGTTTAATTGAACCCGTCCTTTTATTTCACGAGACGGCTGCACGTGCGGCTCCCGTCGAAACCCGTTTTCTATGGGAACAAACGTCGCACCGCACTTTTTAAACGTTACGTTTCGTTCATGCGTCTCTCTTAGAATGCTGATTAAGCCGTGCCGATGTTTCACCAAATCTGAAGCTTCTTCTAAATGTAATCTTTCAGTGTTTGAGTTTATTTTAAACACCGATTGAAAAAATGTAATACCAAATATTTGTCTTGTTTCTTTTTCCGTAGCATCAACCCCTGCTCGGATGTACTATAAATTCCGGTCGACCCTGTATAATCTCAAAAGAGAAATCCTTAGCTTTTTAAAGAAACACAAAGAAATTCTCAGAATTTTTAAGCAAAATAAAAATTGTCTTCATCATTTGCAGGATACAGGAGCAAAATACGAATTTTATTCTTTCCTGGATAGTTTTAGTAAATTGAAAATAATGCATAAAGAGAAGACACTATATAAAATAATTTATAATATTTTCTAACCTCTCTACTGTTTTAAATTATCACGTGTTTCTCAGTAATACATCCAATCCGCGATCTAATTATCAATTACAGGACATGCATAACTAACTCCCTGCAACATTTCGCACTTTCATTGTCTTGCTGATTGATAAACGGTGGAGGGTGCAACAAGTGAGAAAAATAGTTAAATTTCACGCTCGACTGTGTAAGTCGTGACGCAAAACGAGTCGCCTTAATCGATGTGAGAATCGGCACGAGATTAGATGCAATGCTTCGGTATAATGGCGCGCGGTGTAATTTAATTTACAACTGCGCGACATGGTGGCACGCTATGGAATATCGGGCGGCACTGAGAACAGGCACATGGGTTATTTACGGTAGCAGATGAAAAGGAATGCGCTATTATTGATAAAACGGGACGATAACGCGCAGGTTCCTTGAGATTCCGCTCCGTATGGAAAGTAACGAATTGTCTTTGCACGATTGTGGCGTGCTAATTATTATCGTCTACTGTGCGTGCAAGCTGTTTCGATACGCGGCACGTGTGAACTAGGATCGTCTTTCTGAGAGGCGGAAAAAGCCTCGGAAAAAGAACAATTGTGTCTCGCTATCGTTTGCCTTTATTCAGCGCTATTCTACCATCCTATTTTTAAATGATGCTAATACAGTTTTATTCGGTGAGTTGCAACTAAATATGGTACACCTACGAAGTAAAATTAAATACTATACTGTGTTATAATATTTAATTAACATATTAACTGATTTTGTTGATATATAATGCAGTGCCAAATTTAATGTTTATTTAATTAATTCTTAAAGTAGAGAATGACAGATTAAGATATATGCGGTTCATATATGATTGAAGTTTCAGTGTACATCTAATTAAATAAACACTATTTAAAGTATTCACTTGTTGGATAAATGTTAATATGCGGGTTGCACTATTAATTTTGAATTTATCCGATGAAGACAGCCAATTTTATATAGTATAACATAAATATGAAGACATATCGCATGTATCATTTAGAATACTTAAAATGACATTCTCAAGAGCATTTGTTTTTTAAAAATCAGTACAGAAGACTGTTTTATCTTTCACGGTCAGAAATAAATGTTTCGCAGTTGAACCGCACGAGCCGCCAATATCGCGTAAATCGCAAAAAGAAATTCGCGTAATAACCAAGGGAGTTTAAATTTCTGAGCAAACCGTCAAATTGACAAAAATCGTAGGTATTCAGGTCAGCGAGCGTGCTTATCGGTGCCCCATACTCCCATAGCTCTTGTCGCGGTCGGCGCCGGGTTACGAACGACCCGAGCTGACGTACTTGTTGCTGAAAACAGAAATTCTACGCGCGGCCAATGTATGTAAATACAATACGCGGATAATTGTCTCGGGCAATATATCAGCCGATGCCGAGCGATCGGCTAAATCGATGAGCACACGAACTATACATAACTGTATATCCCGCGCGCCGCATTTTGATTAGTTTTACTATCCAGCTAACGACTGTTATTACAGCTGCTTGTACCGATCGATGTCGTCGGCAACAAGTCGAACGAGCTACATCGAAAACCCGACCGTCGCCGATCATACGTCTCTCGCATAATCGGTACACCGTAATTCCAAACTAATTGCCGACAGCTCGGCTCCATCGATTCGATCCGGAGCGTTATTTAGTGATGGGTATCACGCGTCCGTTACGCTCCAGATAATTTCAGAAATTAACTCATCATCGCGTACAACTGCAGAATCGTTTTTCTGCTTCCCTGGCTTGCCTCCGGGGCAACTGCGCGTTTTCCTTGTTTTGTCGCGGGCTGCTGCTGGATCAACCCTTCAGTTACGCACGGCGAGTGGAGTCGTCACGTAGAAACGGAAGCTTGTCGAGATAGATTCGTGTTATTGTTTCGACTATTTTTTCAGTCCATTTGAAATGTTTCGGAAGAACTTGATGAAAGATCGCGATCGCAGCTGTGGTTAAATGACAACTGTAAACTAGAGATATTTTGTTACACGGTTATTCGTTTCCAAGAAAATGGAAATTTTGAAATGGCCTATCCGCGTTTCTGTTGATACGTTCAGTGGATATACTCGGCATTGCTCGTTTCAAAGTCGTATTGGAATACCTTGTGATTAGTCTAATAGACACTTTATTGTTTGCCGAGCAAGATTTACTATACCGTGTAATAGCCCCGACATACCTTGATATGCAAGGTCAGCCAATTATAGACCACTGAACTTTCTGCGAAGAAAGTGCTGCAGAGATAACCTCCTACGAAAATAGGGGCTAATTCTTGACTCTTATGAAATAATAAAAACATTTTTGACGTAGGCGTCCTTGCAGCAAATGTTTTGGCCAGTGATCGAGAGATCTCTTTTCGATTCGAAAGACAAACGAAAGAAGGAAATTGTTTCAGCATCTGCAATCTATTTGGTCATCTTGGAATCCAATTTTCTCATAAAACAAATATTTTAGAAGTGTCATTCTACTCCTCCGATTCGTTTTTCTTGCAAACTTATTCCCCGTTCGACTCTATCCATTCAATCGCGCGCCCGTCGCGAGTTTCCCCATTCCTTCGATAACTGTTACGAGATTGTTGGCTTAAAAGATTAGCAGGAACGGTATTAACGGTTCACTTTCATTGAAGGTTGCCGCATCGTTCCCGGGAAATCGTCCGCGATGCTTCGCAAACACCGCTGTTTGCTTTGACGCGACGAGATTGATACCGACGCTTCTTCCTATAATTTCGTAGCAATCTCCCGGAGTGCTTCGAGCATCCAATTAACTGTTGGTTCTGTAGGTCAGAAACAATTTCGGTCTTAAACGGTACGACACGTCGCTATGCTAACGCGCTAGTCAATAAATTTCTCTGTTTACCACGGTTGAATACGTCACAGCGATTATTTGGAATCTCGTGTCTCTGCTATACGTTCCCTCGAAGGAGTAAATGTGGTGAGTTTTGCCTCGGCTTTCACGAATTTATCGTGAAAATGAAAAATAAAATTAGAAATTGGGAAATATTTATTATGTTTATAATATATATTTAAAACCGGTTTTACATATTTTTAATACGATTTTCTTCACAGCTCTACGTTGATTAGCACTTTTTCGACTTCATTTACGTATTCACATTTATTCTAATTTCTAGATTTTTATAACAGAACAATTAAATCTTGTTTCGTTAATACTAGGAACTTCGTTCGTAATGCAACAGGTTAAGCAGCACTGGTTCTTATCAGTATAATGACGAAAGCTTCGTAAATCTTTCTTAGATAGTAAGCTAAAGCCGACGCTAAAGTCCAAGTTAGCGTTATTTTAAAGTTTAAACCTTAAAGTTAAAATATAATAGATCGCTGCATCTGTCTCGACGCCAGCTAAAGTATCGCAAACTCAAAAATATATGTCAACGGTTCTATTTTTGATAAAAACAATTGATTTCGACATTTTGTATATTGATAGAAAAGTAAATGTCGACGAACGTTTAGATTAATATAACGACGGTCGTACGTTGACTAAATAATTCTCAGAAACTAATTATATAAAAAATGTAGGCGTAATAATAAGACATTCGTTTAAACCTGATAGCGTGCAATTCTTAGACTAATTGTTTTCATATTGTACTCACGAATTTTATTGTTGGTGTAGAGTTTCTGCGCGCATAGTTATCTAACATTGTAGATTTTGAGGGTTGCGAAGGTATGTAAAAATTTTGGTGAACACGCGAAACATGAAAAGTTCGATTTTGGCCACGAAAAACGGGTTTCCAGTCCACTACGGACCGGCTCGGTTGCGAGCGTAATCGCGCCATAGCTGGCGCGACACCCCGCGACACTAGGCCGCTGCCACGCCACACGCACCGCGTCGGTCCTTTATGGCGCTTGACGGAGAGGAATGCGCGATTATCGACAGATACGACGATAAATGCCAGCCGCAGAAAGATTGCAGTTCGTTTTAGAAGCTCGCCGATTTGCCTTGTCGAGGCAGACCGGCTGGCTGGCTGGCTGGCTGGACGGCCGGCTGGACGGCCGGTTGGCTGGCCGCTTTCTCGTTCGTTCGACCTTCTTTCGCAACCTCCAATCGCTAAGGCTACGTGCTCGCGTTGTTATTGAATCCGAGAATTCTTCGTGGAAATCCAACCGATAACAATATTTCCTCGCTTTGGCCCCGGGGGACTTCGAAAATTTTATAACCTCGCTTTATATCGCCTCGGCTCGCAGCGGTCCGGATCGATTAAATGCCTGTTCATTTGCTAAAGGTACCATTTTCTCGTGTCAATATTTAACAAATGTCCGCTGCCTTCTAAATGTGTAACACACGTCCAGGAACGATGGAATTCGAGATGAAAATTGTGGTCGCAATGGAAGCACGGAGATCAGTATTTTCAAAGTGTATTTCTTTCTTATCGATCCTCTTTAGAATCAACTATGCATTAATTTTTATTTTTAAGTTTGCAACGTACAAATATTTTCGTACGTGTCGTTTCAGGACTGTAGATCAATTTTTTAAACTTGTTCTTATTTTATTAAGGAAAGAGTATCGATGCCATAGAAATATTTCGTGGTGAAACACGGTTTCGAACGTAGTTACATTTTGGGGATTCTCTCGCGATCTGATTGAACCTATTCGGAGATTGGGTTGCCGCTTTAAGACACGAAGTAGAATTTCGAGGTCGAACTGATCAATTGCTTGAATCAGGGGGTTGTGCACGGCTGTCTGCCTGAGTTTCGGAATTTGCTCAACCAGTCTGCAAGAATATTTCTTTAAAAATTATAATTATTGCGTCTACGAGTTTCAAATATCACAATATCGTGTGTCAACTAATTACAAATCAAAGGAATACAATGCAATTTCTGTAATTAAAAACAGAGTTCGAAACTGTAAATTCTGATCGATATCGCACTGCGTTCAATAAAATATCTGTTCCTATTATAGAAGAACATTTATTACATTTAGTACGAGTTTACAACATTATTATGGAGTCGCGTGACCCTGACAATTCTTTCGAAGACAATTTCATTTCGAGATTCATAATAATTAATAAAGTTCAAGGTGATATTCTTGTAAAATTTGCGCAATCGTTCCAACCGAAGCGAGCCAACTGAGAAATTCAAGACAATTACTTTGCTCGGGCGGGGAATGAGACGGGGAATAGGTGTAAGAAGAAAATGCATGCAACTGCAAGTTCGCCCGAAGAGGCGAGAATGCAATTGGAACGATTAAGAGTGGCCTTTTGAAAGATACAGGGCTTGCAGGAAAGTGCATCGCTAATACCTAATGTAATCAGAACGCGAATTTTAAAGGCGCGAATTCGTGCCCTTAAAAATCTTATAAATCGATATTTATAAACGAATATAAAACTACAGCAAAGAACATGAAGCGTTAATTAAACGAAACATTTTTACAACAGTTTTCGAATTTTTTACATATCTCCGATCGCATTATTCGAGGAATGTTTGCAACAGTCGTGGTCGAAATTCGTTTCGAAAAAGGCCGCGATGTTTCTCGTTCACATTTTTTTTTTGTTAACGAAACGAACACGCCACGATCCGTCGTATTTTTGTGTGTAGGGATTATGCGAATACTGTTTGTTCATACGTACAGTCCTTTTGCCGGCCGGTCGCAAGGACGTATCTTCCGTTATTTCTCGTGGCTACGTTGCGAAATGCTGACGACGTGTATGTGAAGGATCGATCGAACGACAGAATCCGACTGGGTCGATCGTAATCGAATGGAAAGCGACCGACTGGATGAGTTGCAGAAACCCAGAACGCATCGGTACGTTTATCTTCGTGAGTTTTTGCGCCCGGGAAATGACCAATAGCTCGGTCGTCTCATAAATTCGATACGTTCGTACCCTATTTTCCAAACGTTTGTCGCGCCGGTGTAATCCACCAAAGTAAATCGACGATTTTATTTAACCCTTTGCGCTCCAGGCTATTTTAAGCCTAGATCTAAAATAGCTATTTTAACCAGCTGCAATTCCATTTTATATAACTTAGTACAATTTCTGAATACGAAATTGAGTCTAGTGAATCATGAAACTGTTACGTTTTTAACACGTTCGTCGCCGCGTCAGGTTATGTCATATAATGCTTATGTGGGGGCCCCGTCACCCAAATATGGGTGACGCTCTTCTTATTCAACATTTTATTTATTTAATTTATGAAAATCCTATTTGTAGCACAGGAATTTAATGGAATAAGCACCGGCAAATGTAAAATATACGAAATAAAAATACTAAAAATTCATACATTATTCTATTTGTTATACATTAATTTATATTTAATGTATAAAATATAACGTTGAGCTATATATTAACAATCTTCTAAATAGAAGGGTCTTTAACACTTTGCACTCGAGTGGTGACTGTGAGGCACCATAAAATTGTTCTATCACGTTGCAAAATAATCTCTATGCTAACAAAGTTTGCATTTAAAAAATTGTTAAGGTTATGTTATTACGAATGACAAGAATGAATTACAAATACATAAAATATACTTCTTTGTATAATATGGAAATGCTATATGCCAGAGAAATTACTTCAGATTACCAGTTGAAATGGCTTCGAGTGCAAAGGGTTAATAATGTGAAAATTATTTTGGAAATGATATAACGATTTTCATTGGCGCCTCGGCGCCTTTCATCGCGAACACGTCTGTATATTCCATCTATATATCTTGCAACAAAATTAATATCTAGAGATGATTTTCGCTCCTCCGAAAACAGTTTCGTATATAAAATCACGAATTGGAGCATCGAATATCGAGCGATAAATTCAATGCCGCGACCCCACGCATCGTTAAACTAGGGTTAAAATAAAATCTCCGGACCTCGGCGGTAATGTGACCCGTGCGGTTTTAATCCCGTTACTGTTAAAGATGTAATTAAGCTCGTATATCAAGATGGAACACAAGTCGTTTATACAACTAAGATTTATTCGGCCGTTATGAAATAATAGTATCGTTCACTGTTAATCATGAACCGTGACCTCGTATTTTTAACGGTACCGGACACATCCGTAGCGAAAGAGTTAAATAATGCCGAGTACTTAAGGAGCAAATAAATGGTAGAATTTTTGGAGGGACTTTGGAAGTTTGGAACAGAAAATAAAATGATTGGTAAAATGATTTCGATATTTGAATGTAACAAATGTTCCGTGTATGTATGAATTTAGAACAATATCGTTCGTCTCAAACTATACTTTGCTTTTTACGCATTTTAATTTCTCTGAGAAGCAATGCTATCTTGGCACTTTATATTAAATTACTTTAAAATTGTTGAAATTATACAGACTAAATTCTTTAATTCGTTAATTATTATTAAAGCGGTGAAAAGGCTAAGAAAATTGAAACTTATCAACCTTATTTAGCCAATCAATAAGTTTAGCGTTAAGAATGCATAAATAATAATTGAGCACAAGTAATTGCGTGAAGAGTTTATAAGTTAACCCTTTGCACTCGAAGCCATTTCAATTGGAAATCTAAAATCATTTTTCTGGCTTCTAGTATTAAATTGAGTCTCGTGACTCACATAACAGTTACACTTTCAACAAACTCCGTAAATCTAAGCCTCGGTGATATCTATAAAAATAACTTTCAATGTTCTACAACAATTTTAATGGCGCCGCTGAGTTGCCACTCGAGTGCGAAGGATTAATACTGAGAATTAGCTATAGTCGCCGTCGTGAACCATACGAAAAAGAAGATCGAGCATGTTGCGACCGTCATCATCGGAGCGTCGGTCGAAAAGTCAGCAGCTGCTGCCAGATGCGCATTTGTTTCGGCCAGTCCAGTCTTCGTAGGGGGGAAGCCTCAAATTAGGCAATCTTCACGTTTGTCGTGAACGCCGAGGAAAGTCTTTAACGACTCGATGTTCCGGCCCATCTGCTCTCTTGATATACTTCGGCACGAACGGCCTATTCCTTGAACCGTTCTACAGGGTGCGATAAGGAACAACGAGTCGCGATAAAAATAGCATAAGACTCGGTCGAACGAAGGCTGCACTAGATCCACCGAAAAAAGATCTTTAGGTTTATCGGGGCGCTAGGATTTTTACATTAGCTCTTACCTCGACAACTAGGCGCTCGCTCATTATAACAACTTCAACAATTCTTCGCGTTTCTCAAAAAATATATAATCATTTTTTAATTGCCTCAGACATTGCACTGAAGTACTTTGTTTAATTAAATTAAATTTGAAAAATTAAGTTGTACGATATTAATTACTTTTTAGATATATTTACGTTTTGCGGTCACCGATCAAATTAAGAAGACATGATAGATTATCGTAGAAATTGCGGAAGTATTTTCTATTTGGAAATTATATTTGCTAAAAATTAATAATTCCGTCATATACCAGTCACGCGACATTTAAAGTGTACGAGCTTCAAAATTACATTCGGTTCTCAAGAAAAGGGTTAAATGTAGTGACCTGTTTAACAGCTCTATGTATACATGTGAAGTATATTACCCTAACAGTGGATGTAACATTATATAAATAACAAACGTAGCTGCTAAGTTCAAAAGTAGAAGGGAGATGGTATTTCAAGCGCGCCACATATAATAGTATATACAAATTAAAGAAGATAGTAAAATAGAACCATTATTTTTTAATCAAAATCTGTATATTTAATTATAATTTGTATTTGCTATATAAATGATATGTATACCCTCAACGTTGTTTGTTAATACTAACATGAGAATAGTACTTCATATTTTCTGAAATTTCAAGATTCTTTCATTTCTAAGTCGTTAATTGTCTTCTTTTAGACAAATTTAATTTTTAATAGCATAATTTAAAAACACTTTCTCTAACGGTGACTTCATTTTTTTTCAGGAGACAACAGCTCGAACAGTATTGTGAGTCTGACACCCGTCGTAATGCGGTGGAAGACGATAGGCAAGATGTTGGGGCCAACCCGGAAAAAATCAAAGTAAGTGTAAATATATCTGTTTCAAAATCATGAAATTTTTTACCACCTATCTGCAAAATTATCGCTCGCCGCAAACACGCAGTATAAAAAACCAGTGCGAATTTCAAAAAATTAATAAAATAGCTTCGCTTTAATTCTGTCATACCAAATACATTCATCAAAAGTTCAGCCATTTGCACGAATACCGAATAAGATATCAGAAAAATACGATGGAAAATTTTCTTTATTGAAAAATATTTTCTGTTCGCAGTACGCTTTGCTTCCATGGTATGCTTCCCCCAGGAATTCTGTCATTTTTACCTGTTTACATTCTCTTCAGACATCCTATCATATATTTCCAAGTGTGAAAATCTCCGACGCATTTTTATCCGAGTCTCCCTTGCACTTTGTGCTTTTTTTAGTAAAAGAATACCATGTTACACGAAGAGTTTCCTGGAATCTCTAACTGTGTTAAAGTGGATGAGTTCTAGAGTAATGTTCTACTGTAGGACTTGCCATCTTATAACAATTTCTCATTCACATATTTGTTTATGACAATACGTTGCATTTCTATTTTACGAATGAAACACAAAGCTTTTCTGTTTTGTATTTCGAATCTATATTCGAAATCAATGTTTAACCCCTTGCACTATGATTCCTTTCACGCTGCGTTAATTAGCATTTATTCGTTCCTAATATTTTCTTTAACAGGACTAAACAATTCCTATTTCTTATATTGTCTTTATTTATCTTCGGCTCTGTGCTTCGATAACAGAATAATTAAATTTGATTTCGATTCGAAATAAATGAATAATATTCACATTTAGTAGGTCATGCATGAAATCATTGTCACGTGTCTGACTCGTTATTATAGTGCAACGGGGTTAAAGAAACAGTAACAGAGACGAACGAACAGTTGCTGTATAACAGTCGGTGTATAAATCACGGCCTCTAAATAATATCTATTCGCATGCATAATTGCGATGTTCATTTTATACGTACAAGATCTACGGTTATAGCGTGCAGCTTATGATGTACAGTCAGGCGAGCCATCATAAAGCAACAATATAGCTTTTCGAGAAATTACGTTCTACACGTAGCTAATATTACCAGCTGTTAAATCTTGAAAGCAGCACGGGTAAACTAAACCGCTTAAAACATTCCGTATTCGATAGTATTTTCGTTAACGAAACACCCGAGAAATTAAACGCATTGATATACGTTAACTCCATATATTTATTAATTTAATAAATGACTTTGAACAAATACGCCAGAAAAGTAAAATTCGGAGGACTAAAAATAATTCGTCGATTACTTGGTTCGACGTATTTATGAAAATTGTGCTTGTCATTAGAAGCAACAATGGTTGTAACAATTCTGTTTTTCTCTTTGTAAGGCTTCCAACTTTGTATAAACAATGGCGTTCATTAAAACATTCTGTTCCAGAACACGACGCAAGATTTATTCGAGCTACTCGAGAGGGTGCAGAGTTCGCGTCTCGATGACCAACGATGCGTTCTTCCGCCATACTTCTCGCAGGTAAGGACCTCATTCAAGAGCCTCGAGTCCATTCTTTAGAACGAAACCAATACCTTCTGGGAGCATTAAGGGGTATAACCAACACAATTAGGGTTAGAACACGATACCGGCACCCGTATGCTCCTCGAATATATCATCTCGCTTTGCTGGAACGTCTGGATAGAATTTCCCATATTTGTCGGGGCAGCCGGATGACGATCTCGTAAAATCATCATCAAAATTAACGACAATTTATGACCATGCTCTGTTTCTCACGCTCGCGTTACGTTATTTTCATCGCGCTGTGTTCACGTGCAACTGGCTGTTATTTTCTCTCCGAAGCTTTCGCAGTAAAATTAAAAACGTTGCACGAAGGACTCAATTTAAAAGTTTTGGTAGAACTTTGGTGAACTTATTTCACGTTACTTAAGTAATAAAAATCTCTTCCATAGGAAACAATCGAATTTCTTAATCCGTGTATAATATATACATATTTGAATATGAACAAAATGGCGAGAGATCTAAATAAATTTAAACTTGTCGTTATTAAGGAAGAAAGTAGCTAATAATCGCTGTCGGTGCTCGGTAGATTCAGTATTAAAATTTCGCATGCGATCTTGTGGAAAGTAAATCATAGTTTAGAGAAAACGCTATTTAGCGAAACTGCAGTTACTGTTTGACACGAAGACGAGCCTAATGGTTCCGGTTTCGTTGCACCGTTGAAATCGCTTGATACAGATGCTTGATTCCCATTTACGTATTTAGTGGCACCCGCAGGAGCGGAACCGGAATTTCAATCTGTCCGCCACAAATGACTCGAAGATAAATGAACGTCATCGTCCACGGTGCGACTAGCAAAAAAGGTTTAGGACGAATCGTTTGGTCACACACCGCTTGAGTTTCAATCAGGACCGGGCCGCTTTGTATGTCTCCTCGTCGCAGTGTCTATAAAATTTTCGGTTCACCGCACCGGTTTCGGGAGGGAAAATCCTGCCAGTCACGTGCTAAACTGCCCTAAGCCGGGGGTCAGAGTCACCGAAATACAGTTGCGGTATCCATTCATCCTGCCATCGTTCTTCCGTGTCACGGCGGCGTATCATTTGTATCGACGATATTCGTATCTGTCGCCGCAACAGCAAATTTCTCTAATGGGTCAGCATGACTTCGCGAAATTGAGACTTTATTTTCGATGGGTGCTTCGTGATCGAGAATAAACAAACTTTGGGAAACTAATAATTTAAGTACTGCTTAGTCGCGCGGTCATTAAGCCGAGAACAAGACTTCAGTAAATATACATGAATATATACATATAGTGTTTTCATCTTGATTGTTTCAAATGTGAGAAACAATGTTTTAATATTTCTATTTTGTATGCCAAGCACTTGAAATATTCTTTTACGATAAAAATTGTGGAATAATATTTTATTTAGTATCGTTATGAATTTTTAAAATACAATAGCTGAACACTAAGGTAATATTAACATTAACAAGAACTCAGTTAACTGGGCATTTTCATTAATTCAATGGGAAGAAATTTGCTACAATAATTTAAGGACTAGACAACGTGACAATGTTAGACTTATTTATAAATTTGTGAATTAATCGGAATGTACACAAAAGATCAATCTTGAAATATATATAGAAATATAAATATAATATATTTATATTTATATATCTTTATTTTAGAAGATTCGCACACGTTTGTAAGACAGCAAGTATACAAGATGCATTTAGTCGTGTCATGAATATGATTAGTGCATCCTATCTTTCTTCTGTAGCTATTGCATCTGTTGTACAAATGCTACATCCGTAATCATCTGTGTACCACGTGCGGTTACACCGTGAGAAATAGGGATTTGCAAACGTTTCATCTTAGCCCAGATGTTCAGGAAATCCGTTTGGTATATTCGAAAACTTATACTCATCGATATAGTAGATTCTCCATCCGTAGATACCTACCATTGGTAAAAGCGAAAGGTAAAGGTAACTTGTCGACAGTCGGTAAAGTATCTTCGGTCGGACAGGATGAAATCTACCTTTCCAATCGCAACTAAGCTATTCGGTCGATACGATCATTTTTCTGTTTCTAAAGTTATTTTACAGATAATGCAATACTGATGCAGTATATATTGGAAACTTCGAAATATTAATTTTGCAAAAAAATTTCATGTAGATACAAACTACGATTCTAATTAATGATTCGAATTAACAAAAACTATTTAAATTTTCCATATGCAATTTATTATCTGACATTGGTGTGATAGTAATATGCTCAAGAATAGTTCAATGCAGTTTTAAACATTTCTTGCATTTTTAATGAACATTAAATTATTTGTTATTATGAAGAAGACAACTAAATTTGCAGATTAATGTAACGTTGTTGATGTAATAATTTTAGAAACTTAGTTCCCGATGACCTTTCAAAAAGAAATTTATCGTTTTTCGCGTGATTGATAAAACGAAATTTGTAGTTATAAAAGACTGCTATTTGAATAATAGAGAGATAGAACGAATATTTTAGTGGATCTGAAGATGAAATTGTAGACATAATATTTATTGCCAGATTGTGGTTTTTGCAAAAGTAACAGTATTATACATTGCTCAATTTGTTAAATCAATTAGAGGTTAGCTAGTTTTTACTGTATGTTGATACAACTGTTAGAAAATTTATATAAACTTATAAAAATTCATTGATATTTCATTATAGATAATTTTGATGGCTATTTGCAAAATTGATTTTGCATTTACCAATTCTGTTAAAATAAATATTAATATTTACATCTTTTTTATGTTTACAAACAAATCATGCAAGTTTTAGGATACTTTTACTTGGAAAAAGTGTAAAAGAAAATTAAAACAATTAACTTTAATCAAATTACTGTTGCACTTTAATTTCAGCCGTCAGGTCCATGCAAATATTTGCATAAATAGCAAGAGTTTTTTAATCGTATAATTTTATAAATATAATTTAACTATGTCTTTGCAAAATGATTGCAGAACATCTTCCGAATTCAAAAAGTAGACGATTCATAAACATTGCGTGAACGGTGGATATTCTTTTGTCTTGTTCCTTATTGTTGGCACTGCAGACGGCGAATAAAAGGTGGAAATGCGGGCCGGGGTTATTGGTAAAACCCGGTGCACATGCGATCCTCAGGATGTAAGGGGGAGAAGCACGTTTCCGGCCGTGCAGGTACGCAGACCGGAAGCGCCGGTTGAACCACAACGATCGGTCGTGATGGTGTGACTTTAACCGAACGGCCGGGAAGATTTTCTGATTTCTGGCCTGCTCGTTGCCCGTGAAGATCGTAGATTCGTGTTTGACGACGTTCACGGTACACAACGGGTTATTGTACCCCCGCTTTTACGTGGGAATGACCCCGAAACCAGCCTGTAACCGAAGTCGAACTTGACATCGTTACGCTTTCAGCACATTATGAAATTGCTATCGTGCCACAAAAAGCCATTATTATCGCACATAAAATACGCTGACTTTAAATTATTCATCGCGACGCCACGGGGCAGGGATTACTAACATATGTACGTTGCACTGTGTCCGTGCATAGTATACGTATATATATATATATCAAGTGCTTTTATTCCCCGTCGATAATGCATTGATAAACTTGAACGCGGATAGCAGAGAAAACACAGAATGAGCAATGTTTCGCAATAATGTCATAATAATTTTAATCCGATAATTTCGCAGATACCATTGAAACAATTTATAGCATTCCAATTAGCTAAGAAATTAATAACAATAGATGGCCGATTTTATGCCAAAAACGCTATTTTTAATTTATTAGAACTGTTAACAGAAACAATACACTGCTATTTAATTGTTGTACAATACAATTAATGTAGACAGTTTTAATTTTACATAATGGTCTACTAATCAAATTTGTTTTATACTAGGCAATAGTCAGTCTAGGTGGAAAATTTTACATCACATTGAAATTCCGAGAAACTTGTGGACAATGTTGCCGTAGAATTTCTTTATTTTTAATTTATCTGTAGTTAGTTGCATATACGAAATACGATGATTCACAAAAAGCTGAATGGATTTCTTGTTATTGGTGATTTCGTTTATCTGGTAGATAATGTTAGTCTGAAAAATCTGATAAACGAAACCGAATTTCATACTTGGCGCTTGATACGTTTCTGTCATTGTGTATTCAAGCATTATCATAACAGAAGCCTCTGTACTGGAACCATTGCCAGTTTCCTCTATGCCAGTAAGTAAATTCTCCAAACATTTATCTGCGATGGACTATAAAAAGGATCACGTACGGTACTGCTTCCACAAACAAACGTCATATTTTTATTTCTGGTCGCTACGGCAACTGCTACAATTTTTTAAATGCTTCGCTATTTGGCAAAGAGAATCGAACTGGAATTCTATCTTTCAGATACTATCCCATTAAAAATAGTAGAGCTGAAAATGTAACTATAGCTAGTAGATGTAATTGATAAAAAAATAACAAACTTTTGAAAACTTTCCAATGATTATAATTCCGACTAGGATCAAAGTAAATCAGCAATCCAATGAATACATTATTGTAGATAAAAATTAATGGATTACTGTTATTTGATTTAACTCATCAGAAGGACAACGTAATAATAATAAAACTACAATTCAATTATTAATTCTTTGAAAAGTGTTCAGCGATCGTAATTCTAACCTTGATCGAAATTATCCAGCAACCGAATGATATAAACAATTTTGGAAATAGATCCCGTTAATTTCTCGTTAAATGAACTCATTAATGTCTACGTTGATATAGCAGACCTTGCATAAACACTCGAACATAAAATCTGAGTGGTAAGTCGTCGGGAGTCTCTACGAACGAAATTATTCCAGGTTAGAGAGAACGTAACCCGTCGATACTTCGTCGAGTCGTACCGAGGAAAAATATTTGTGCACGGAGAGATACGTGGGATTCCACACGTTGCCTCTTCTGGATAGTAATTCAAACCGCGCGCAGCTGTTCGTTATCTCGGATTTAAACCGCGTGGTGTAAGAGCAAAAAAAAAAAATATTCGAATCCGATATCAATATCTATTCATTTCAACCGATGATATTTTTCATTGAGACGAAACTGTTTCTGCTCTAAACGGTCGGACGGGCATCGTCGGATCGTACACGGCGAGCAAACTTTCGCAACGCAGCTCGCCGTTTGTCTCAACGGGCAGACTCGCGTTGAACATCAGATGAAAGTTCAGAAGGATTTAGAGACTAACGACGCAATTTTGTCTATCAGAAATAATGATATATAATGAAATAATGAAAGATCGTGCAAATGATTTTTTTCACTCGTTAACGTGTTGAAAGTTACACCGGCTCTGACTGCGTGATTCCCGACAAATGTTTTTCGTACGGAGAAAGAGTTGTTGCAGTTTATTAGACTGAAAAATACCACAATTTTTAACATCGAAGTTGGAGTTGATAAAGAACATCAAAATAGAAAATTGCTTATAATAGGTCTCTTGTCACAATTATTCTATGCTGGTGGCATTTATTACATAGGTGACACGTATACATATTCGGACACTTTTTAAAACACAATAACATTTTTAAAATTGCACCAAATGACTTGAACTTTTTTTAGATGCCAGTCTGAATAATTTACTAAACAACGAACAAACAATTTTATCTAAAAATAGCAGTTGTTTGGAATATCGTTACTCATATCGTATTTCTACGATACACAAGAATATAAATTATGCACTATAATGGAGTTAACCTCTTAGGTACGACACGCCACTATAGTGGCTTTCGCGAATGATTCGTGCTTTACTCAATTGTTTTATTATTTATTAAAGCAAACAATTAAAGTGAAAGTGTGTATATAGAATACATTAAGAAAAAAATATACGTTATTAATACTATATATACTATATATAAATATACTGCCGTACCTAAGAGGTTAAGTGAAGATTTGCACGATCAGTAAAACAATGTCAACATTGTCATAATGAAACATAACCTTGACAACTTGAAAGTCGCATTTCTCGAGTGCTATTCTATCGTGATTCCATTCTATCACTGCTAAAATATTATTTTCCCAAGAGAGGGTTGAAATAAGTGAAAATCCAGTACGCCAGCCAAGGGTTGCGGAAAGGTTAACGTTAACGAGAAGGCTAACGCGAAGTCATACCGTCTATAGTCGAGTGGCGTCGTTTTCGGGCGCAGGAAGTTGGGTAAAATAATGAAAGAGGTGGACACAAAGGAATGGGAAGCCTCAGTACCTGCCTGCTTACCGGCAGCGAAATAAGTCGACCACGAAATGACATCCGCTCTCCTGGCAGTCTTCCTCCGCCATGACAGCCTGTTTCCTCTCGGTTTCACCTTCCTCCACCTGTCGTTACCTTCAAACACGCCAGAATTCGTAGCGACCTGCCGTCATCCGGTTAACGGAAACGCCAGACCCAACCGTATGATCTTACTCTTGGCATGTCGAGCTAATTTTATTTTCCTTGCCGTAATCTGCTTGAAATGAACAAACGTGTTCGTCAAAGCAGGCTGCTCGTATACCTTGCTATCCCGTCTTCTTGGCTTGACTGTTTGTTAAATATTCTTTGTTAAATTAATTTTTAAACATTCAGTAGAACTTCCATTATCCATGATCTTAATCTAGTCAATCTGATCTATCTAAAAATGTCAGAAAACCCATGTGGAAAACGATTTACTTTACAAATGAAAAGAGATTGAATCTGGTTGTGTAATAACTGTTGTATTATTCGGACACGTATGTAACTCTACTTAGCCATGGAAGTCCATGGCTATCTTATCTTATTGTCTATCCTTTACTTGAACCTTGTTCATACTGTAAAGACGCTATTAAAGAATTTATTATTTTGTATAATTCAAATTTTTAACGTGAATATGTTACGAGTTATATGTTACGAATATGTAACAATTTAAACAAAATTTCAAGTATCGAATCTTGATCGAACAGCATGATCGTAATATCTTTAATTTTCCAGATCGCCGATTGAAATCTAAACTCTGAAAGTGATATTAAACAACGGAAATTTGAACTATTTCATTATCTGTGTATACTGTGACTAATTTGAAGTCAAGATACGCCTTTCGCAGAAAGTGTCACACGTACGGGACAGGAAAATGTAACGATGTGTTTTCTTTACATAACAATCCCGTATAAGTAGAAACAATTGCAAAATCAAATGCTCGATGAAATTGTTCAGCAATATATATAGAAAGAAAATGGAAATAATCATTTTCATGATGTATAATAGCAAAATCGGACTAATATAATTATGCGAATGGAATCCCGCGAAGGTCGTTAAATCTCCACGAACAACATTTGCAAATGTTTAACGTTTTTGTTCTTGGTAACTGACTCTGCTTTTCATTGTCATGAATTTTTAATCGTAGGATCTGTTCACTGCTAATTAAGTGATGTTTCTAGTAAGTCGTCCTTGAAAGATAAATGCTAATGATACGCACAGATTGCTGGTCTACGAAGAGAACTATTTTTCGCTAGTAGAATATCCTATTTCGCGTGTTCAGTAAAACACCTCAATCCGTTAGTTATTAAATCGAGAGTTGATTCGATTCACCTCGATATTCGTTGGACTATAAAAACGAAATGTATTCACCGTCGGAATTGCTTGGGATTAGACCATTGCATCAATCCGAGCTCTCTATATCCCTCCACGTAAACAACGCACCGCTAAAAATCAATCTGCATGGATGAGTATCGGTCAAAATAGAAAATATCTAAAAGTAATGATAATATAAATTTCTATACTGCCATTTTTGTTGTTGCCGTGAACCGAATTCCCTGCATTTTAATTTCCTGTAATGTATCTTTTCATTTTTCATTTATTCGATTGGTGATAGTATATTTGTTTTGTATTTGGATTTGAATTTGAATCGTTTATATTGAATGAAATTCAATATAACCCCTCACCCCAAAAATTCATAATGACTTTTTAAAAATTATTATAAAATATTAATTCTCAATTACAATTAAATTCAAAAATATTTTAAGTCCAAATATTAACCATGAATCTCTTTAAAAATCATATTCAAATTTATAATAATTTTCCCTTCAATTTTTATCAATTGAGTTCGCATCATCGTTTATTAGAATTACACTTTAGCTGTTCTATGCTTCTGTGATGTTACTTTTCACCTTTCACTCGTCTTTGCACGCCGTTATAAGCAAGTTAGGGCACAAGTGGATATCCCCTGTTTAGATACCTAACAGAAAGTAAACGTTTTGAAATAATTCTTTCGATGCTTAAGCATTCTCTTCGGCTGAGCCCTCAAAAGTAGGTCGAGCAAATAACCTACAGTAGACTTGATAGGAAGAGAAACAATTCTACATCTAACGCCATTAATACTCGTGACGTCATTAAATCTACAGTGAATCAATATCTGAACTGTAGGAGACCAATTAATGCAGGATTAGGTCAGAACTTCAAAGTATGTTCTGTAAGTAAGCCTTTACATCCTGATATCATTTGCAATGTACCATTTTCATTACGATGCTGCTACGGAGCTTACAATTTCTCATAAAGCTTGGATTAATTTAGCCACTATGCTTATACTTAACTGGTACTAATTAAAAGTAAAAGTAATCAGATAAATTAATTTTGCAATACATACTGCTATCGAAAATAGTAAAAGTCAATATATTCCCACTGCAGCAAAATTAAAAAGTTCTTTCAAATTAAATCTCAAACGTTTAAATCATGAATCGCTAATTTTTAATCAAATAATGCTGTCAGACATTATCAGCAATTTCTCAAAACATAGTTTCTAAGATACTTTTCGTAGAGTTATTATTTCTGTTTGTCGAATGTAAAAACTTATTTAATCGAGTTATCATACACGTAAAACTTGGAATAAAACACTAGTTGTTGAAAAAGAATGTTCTAAGTAGCTTACGCGAATTGATCGTAGAACGTAATTAAGAAACTAGCGTGATCATTATAAGAATTAATAGTCGATGAACTAACGTATGTGTAGCATCCTTTCGTGAAACTTTCTAAGCCCCATAAATATCAAAATTCCGTAATAACACGAGATACTAACGACCCCGATGGTAAATATAATATAAAACTTTTTATTTAGCCGTAATTGAGAGGGAAACCAAAACGCGAGGAGAATCGAGCCCGCACGCTCGATGGTCGTTGGTTAAAAGTATCCACCCTTCAAGGGATTGTATGTGTCGCGTAACAAATTTTGCTTTGTACGAGTAATCAAATTTAAAAATATCCAATAACAAATATTTTCGTGGATAAAAACCATTTGAGACACATTTGAAATAGAATTATACCAATAAAGAAATATTAATTGATGTACATATATGAAACTTCGATTATATTTTGTGATAAAGTTCATTGTAATAATGCATTGGCATACTATGAAATTCTATAATTTAGAAAATGTTTAACGTACTGTTGCAGTGAATTGCGTCGTAAATTACTTCCTAATCTTTTATTTCGATTTTAATTACTTCCTTATGATGTATTATTCGTACTTTACATTAAATTTATTCCTAGATGTGAATATATTACTAATATTATTATTATTGCTGTTATTATTATTAGATGAATTTGTTTTATGGTCGAGCACACGCTAATTACAAGTAGTTTTAATAAAAACTTTTCATATCTCAATTGTAAATGCTCATGCAAGTCTAATATACGTGGTTCAATGAAGTTTACCTTAAACTAATGCTTCAGGCATTTATGATGAAAGATAATTATATGTATCATTTAAATACTACTGAATCGTTTATGACGAAACGAATGCGCATCTTGAGAACTTATTAAAATGCAACCATAAGACGAGGAGAGAAATACAAAAATAGGAATGCTACAATTGCGAACATAAAGGGTTAAATTGTCAAGAACTGACGAGCCGGTTACGAGTCATAAAGCGCTACGCGCGGAATAGTTTCAGTTTCTATAATAACACCGTGAAGAAAGCGTGTAAAATACTTCATTCTTAATAACAAACCACGACACGAACTGCAAATGTTAAAAAAGATTTGATAAATCGTCTGATCGTTACCATTTGGAAACAGAACGGAAATAGACACGCTGAGCTACGCGCAGTGATATTTCAGCGATTTTGTACCAAAAATATTTCTAGTTCACGCACGACTCCTTATTCTTCTTGCCACTAAAAATTGCAATTAAATATATCGACTTTTGATACGATATGTTATATTAAACGAAAATATTTAATACTGTGCGAGTCGCATTTTTTTAACAATGTCCTTCAAAACCATAGAATTAATTATCTTCTTTATTAGTATGGTCATGACCATGACGTAATTATGGTGTGAACGTAATGAAGAAAAATATCTTGTTATTATAAAACAAGCTTGTTAAAACTACGAACGTGTTTCTTGCATATTCGTAAATTTTACTGTGAAGTCCCATTTTTTTTCTAGGACGAGTGCACTCGTCATGTTTACGTCGAGTATACTCGTCACGAAAAGTGGCTCGAATGGCGAAAGTTATGGACACAGACATCAATATCGTAGGGATTAAAGGCGAGTATACCCGTCATGCAGAAAATAAAGTAGAAATTTATATGAAACTAAAAACGTATTCGTAATTTGGACAGATTTTAATATTTAGTCGAGTATACTCGTCGCCGCTTAAAAATAATTAAACGCTGAAACCCAACACGAAGTGAAACAGTTGAGCGACGATTACATGTAAAATCGTTATCTGTCCACGACGGATAAACGCAACCTAAGCACCAAGGGTTAAGAACCCGGACATTTCGAAGCTCTCGGTTAAAAAAATTTCCTCGTTAATTCGAAAGCAGTGCGTAATAATCAATCGATTGTTAATTGCTGGAAAGCGACAAAGAAAGAAAGAAAGAAAAAGAAGAAAAGATCGAAGTTCCCGTAGAATCGAGTTTACGCGCTCGATGGCGACCATGGCAACGTTTGTTCACGGTACGACAGCAGGATGTTGAAGCGATCGGGTCGCGCGGGTTGCGGGACGCGGTGGGTGAAGGGGGCAAGAAAGGTGGGGGTTGAGCGGCCGCAGAGAGGGGTGGTGGGGAAAGGTGGAGAAGCAGGGATAGCAGACGAGGCAAGCCTCTCGAACGGTACGGTCCGATTCGATGCCAGTCGCGTTTCTGCAGTTCTATGTAACCGAGGTGTCTGCACGCGCGTTGTTACCTCTTTCCTTTTTCTTCCACGGCCGACAACTCCGCTCGGCGTGTCCGGTTTTGTTTGTGCGCGCGCGTGTGTACAAGAGATCCTTTCTGGCGAACGCGCCCACGGTGTAAACACTTTCTATTCTGACCTCGCTTGGTAGATCGAAACGTGGGCGACACGAACAGAGGTGGCCGGAGAGAGACCAGCCATCAGGAAAAGAGTGACACGCATACAGATCCGCTGGCCGTTCGGCGGCGAATCGTGCTTTTATCCGGCGGTCGAATCGCGGGATCGAATTACGAGAATGACAGTGAACGTCAGGGTCGGAACGGATTATCGCGTGTCCCAACCTCCGGTGAACCACGATCGAATGGGATCTTAGTTCGTTGTGCGGCTGTATGCGGGGGACACGCGCGTGCAATGTCAGTGAAGAAGGCACGCTAACTTACCAAGAGGCTCCGCGGCGAAAGGCGAAAGTTTTTGTGGTGACCCCGGTGCTGAAGAAACTCCTGTCTCTTCGCGGAGGATCTGCCTAACGTGTTGCGCTTCGAGACCGTTTTATCTTCGCACGGTTTCTCGCGAGAACGACCGGAAGAACGGCACGTATGTCTTGCTCGAAGTCCGGCTTTATTTGCATCCCGTCGAGGAGAGTCTATTATTTCGAGGATCGGTGCAGGCTCTACACCATAAAGGGTGCAACAGGACACTCGCGTTAGGTTAGGTCGGAGCGGCGGAGATCGAACTGGTTCCCCGTAGCGCGGACCTCGAGAGGATACGGTTGAGTTTGGTGGTCTCTGCGAGCGAATCGAGGATACAGTAGACGGTTATGATGGGTGTATTGAGGTGGAGGCACGATCTTAGATCGGATGCCGGCCAACAGCAGCAACAACGGCCAAACACAGACCGGTCTTCGACAGGACACAATAATCATGCGCACGCGCACCCTCACACGCACACACTACCGAAACTTATATCGCAGGTGAGTTTTTCCCGCGCTCTTTACTCTATCCTACGTCCTGATCAAACTTGATTTCGGAGATAAAGAATGTTTACAGAGAAAGATTCCAAATACTGCTGCAAATATTGGTGTAGTAACCCTAACGGATAGTAAAAGTTGGCGACATGTTTCTTTTTGTCACAGTATTATTATGCTTATTTGGTTAATGATGGTAGGACTGGTATTATATGTTGCATAATTCTGATGAGGTATTTAACCTGCAGAGAGTCAAATAGCCAATATTATTGGCTCGAGTCGTGACAATACCGCACGCGGTATATGTTAATGTTTACAGTAAAACTGCTGATTTATATGAGAGAATTTATCGATTCCCTACAGGTTAAAATATATTTTTACATTAATAATTTCGGGGAGTACGGAAGAAGAAACATTACAATTTTCTATTTAAGATATTTTCTTATCATTAGACAGTAGAAGCCAATTTAATAAAAGAAACTGTATTGTTTAGGCAAAAAATGTTAACTGCTTCATTTTTGTTGGGTTGAATGCGAACATTTGTATAAACCAACGTTCTACTCTAGAATAATGTATCTTGATATGTAAATACTATTTAAACCATTACTAGGTTATGAAGATTTCGTGGTAGCCGTGATTACTATGTTAGGATCAACGTTATTAGCATCTACTGTTTTAATCAATTGTTTTATCATCGTTTTATTAGTAACTATTGGTTTAACGTGGATATTAGAGAGTTAGTGTTCATTGGAATGCTTGTAATTCTGCCCTTTTAAAGATTAGTACATTCTGCAGAAGATAAAATGTATGGCTTACTGTTTACCATCGCAGGATATTTAACTCGGCATTGCCTAATTCTCGCTGCACTCTGAACTCTCTCGAATATGTTAAGAGGAAATTCGGACTCTCTCGCTGGTATTAACTTGCGACGTTTTATGTTACCCTCGTCAGTTCTTCTTTTTCCTAGCTCTTGAGATTAGGCTGGGCTTTGCTTTGGATTAGGGGACTGCTTATCGTTTGAATCTGATGTGCGAGGGCACAGACTGTATTGCCGACAGATATATGTATAACGGTGAACAGGAACATGCAGACTACTGATATCTTAGCTTCCATTTTACGAATTGGTGTGTTCGTTTCGACCAGAACTTTCATGCAGATTTACGTGCAATACATATACGCTCCGGTTATTTAATTTCTAACTTGAAAATAGCATATAAACTATTCTTTAAGAGTAACAATAAATTTTTTAAAGTTTACATCTATATCATATATCTATTGTGAAAACCATTATTTAAAAATAAAATAAGGCTCATTTCGTACATGATGTACGAAGATTATTATTATAATTCATTAATTATACACATATTGTTGTATGTAGAATTAGTTGTGCAGAGAAGAATTGAAACAAAAATTTTCTATATAGAAATTAATTATGGCCAATAATTATGATAAAAATTTTACGTATATTTTTACTCGATCACCAGAAAATTGTTATTTTAGACCAATCTATATCTCAACCGTTTCCGCAATATTATCTAAATATTAGTGTGGTTCAAAGTGGAAGGAACATGAGAGATTATTAAAAAAATGTAATAAATCTTGAGGTTGGAGTCTTTGGGTCATCGATGATACTTCACCCTTCGGTTCAATAGCCATGTGCTTTAGAAACGCTCATCTCACGTTTCATTTTCGACTTTACGGTCTCCTCAGGCGCAAACACGCGCGAGCTGAATACACACGAAAGTTGACAAGTGGAGCACACGATGTGTCGCTCATCGATTTCGAGAACACACCGCCAAAAAGCAATAGTTGGATTTTCGATTCCCACATCAATTTAATGAAATTAGAGCTTCATTTCTGCTGAGCAAAATTCGACAAGAGCAAGTAAATTTTAACGTTAAAATAGTGTTGATAACTCTGGGAGTTTATTGACATTTCAGTGATATCAAAAGCAATTCTGCATCAATTGCAATAAACATGACCTAAATAGAAATTTTTTTCTTTCTGTAATAATTTCAATCAGTTGAAAATGATACGTAAATAACTTTGAATTCTTTTAATATTTTTGTATCGAATTTTTCTGTTTAAATGTCTAAAAAGTGCATTTTACGGGTCACTTTCGGGTAACTGGAGATTATATAAATATTAAGCATTGAATCGTAAAATGTTTCTTTTTATTGCTTTTATTAACTTTATTCTAGTATTACGTACTGATAAGTGCCACAGTTTTGGGTTCCTCGAAATGGCTCTTAACATCAGTATGGACGAGTATGTTTGTTCACGATGGATTCACTAAACATGTTTCGTATTAATAGGCCTCGTGCGAAACTGTTTAAAACAGAAAAGTTCAAAGGGGCAGACAAAATAATAGAAAAAGAGTTCCTGTTGGAGATTTTTCAGAGGTTTCTAGTTCACTGGCACTGCTTCAAAATGTCATTACACTTTTGCATCCTATTCTATAAAGAACTCCATAGGTGCAGAATTGCCAAATGTCATTTAAATTGCTAAAGTTGTGTTTAGTAGCGAAATCTCCTGAAGGCTGCTAACAGAGTACAATATTTGCCTCCACTGTCCTACTTTTCTATACCTCGAATTATCAACTAGCCCGAAAATTAAGCACAACCTTTCACATTTATGATGCTACCATCGTTAATAGATTAACGTATCTCTACCTATTGCGAAAAGAATAAAGATGTCTCCAAAGTGAAACGTTGATAAAGTTTACATCAGTAACTAATTACTCTCATTTTGTACACGTTTCATTGAAAGGTAGTGAAATTGTATCCAAAAATATTTCTCTTTTAATCATACATCGTTCCACAAACAAACGTCGAATTTACAAAGATTGGTTATTACAATTTGACTACAATTTAAACCTTAGACGATGGACTGTTCGCACGACTGGACTATTGTCTTATTTATAACGATTCTGGAGAAATTTATTCAGCAATTTCTAAGAACATATTTTTCTGTTGCTTTCCAATATAACAGTCATTTATTTTACCTAATTGTCAAAAATTCGGTATTTAAGAGAACGATGTGGATATTCCCAGCCAATATTTACCCAGACACCGCCTTGCGAGGGTTAATGCGTCATTGATTAACGAATGAAGTCCGGCGAATGTTTAAAATGTCAGAGGGATGTTCAGAATGACTTGATAATTGCACCGTTCCACTGCCGCTGCTCCATAATAGCTGATAACCGAACCGGTAAATGGAATAATCGTTGAACCGTCACGCGAAGGAGGTTCCCGATTCACCAGCATTCTGGATCGGAGTCTAGCCGTGATCTTAATTCCCGGGTTCCGTGTATCGTTTGCTTCCGCGTGTACCCTTTTCGTGCGTTAAACGTTCCGCCATGTCAGCGAAGAGGGAACAGCACCGTTGTTATAGTTTTTGCGCGCGAGCTTGACAATCCTTCGTAATCGCGCGAGGACGCCGAGACGGTGGAAGATGAAGAGGATGAAGACGGGCACCGCGATAGGCTCGAAACGTCAGCAAAACAACAGAAAAGGATCAGGAGCGGAGGGAGGGCGGGATGAAAAGGTGCAGTGCCAAGAAACGAGCGCGGTAACTGTAACCACAAAGATCGGCTTCGCGGTAATTTTCCTCTAACAACCCGTTACTCCAACGTTCTGCGCCGCGAGACGCTTTAAAAAGTCCCATTTTCCCATGACCGGCCGTAGAGTCCGTGGGTTACGTCTTGCGCCACGGGATGCTCGCCTGCTGGTTCTCTTTCTGCACTGGCTCGCCGACACACGCATACCTAAAAATCCTTCTACACGCACATAATTGCTCGATGCCAGGCCGTCCTGCCTCACCGAGTTAAAGACTTGATCTTCAACGAGTTGCCAGCACGTGCTCTGGAGACAGGTACTTCAATTCTTGCCGAAGACGCGGCCGGCCTGATTGGCAGGAATTACACTTGTCCTCGAACCAATACCCGTTTAAAAGCCTCCGTACGGCGACTTATTAACTGCCGCCACTCGGTGTCGTTGCCTTTCATCGCGCTAAGTCTGCGGCTTTTGTGTCCGATGTCTTCTGGATGTTTTGCAATTTTCATTTACGTTCGCCGAGGTCTCGTTGTCAAGAGAGAAGACGGACAGCCTCGTTCCAGCAGTTTCTGTTTTTATTCGTTAACTGTGTTGGCAAGTCTCCCAACTTTGATTGGTTAATTTACGTGACCAATTTTTTCACATGGAAAAGCGAAGTTTTGGAGTATAACGTTCGTCCTAAGACTGAGAGTTTTAAAAACGTTATATATATAAAATGCCTATGTTTCTGTGTATTGTAGAATGTGTAGATATTTATACTAAATTATTACAAATACTGTAGTAATATGTAGACATTTTATCTTTCCACAAAGAAGGAGCGGAACGAAATAGTGAAAAGTTCATTTCGCTTTAAGTATTTTCGATCTGTAAAAATACTAGCAGAATATAACGAAATATTCATCTCAGAGTACGTTAAAATCTCCAAGACCGAACACGACCCGCGTAATTTTCTCTAATCTAGCTCGCAAAAATGGGCAGTCATGTAACTCTGAAAACAATTATCTTCACACTTACCGCAGTTGTAACCTTGCCCAGAGATTGTATGATGAACATGTTGGCGTCATAAACACATTAATTTGCAAGCCAGTAATTTAGTAAATACATGCCCCGGCACCAAATCGCAATTACACGGTTGCAATATTGGCTCGAGGTATACAGGATTAAAGGGAGCCGAGCTTCGTAGCAAGAAATCCCTCATAACCACAATATGTATGTATCCGCATCTTTCCACTTTCCCCTGTTTCCCTTCACGTGGCCAGTGACTCTCAGCAGAGTTGTGTCACGAACTTGTTTTCGTGAGACCTCGGTTATGTAGAACCGACGCTGATAGGCCCTGCGTTGTGAGACCCAGATGTCGAGGCAAGCATCGAAATTGTGAAGAGAGAGAGAAAGAGGGAGAGAGTATTGGAGATCGTGGCGTTTAAATTTCTGCTCCCGACCATCGTGGTATCGTCAATTAGAGAGAGGTCTTTCACACGAAGTCGCGCGAGGCGAAGCGACTCGCGGAGAACATCGATGAGAATAGCAATGCCTGTTCGTTCGGACGAGCTCGTGAAACTTTATACACACTGCGTTTTATTCTGAGTCCATATGCATTGCGTCGTAAGCTCCTTGTCCCTAAGCTGCGGGTGTTTACGCATTTTCTACGTAACAGGGTTGGAAAGTTAACCACGATCTTTATTTTGCTTGGTATTTTATCGACCGGTAGTTTTCTAATAGTTTATTTCGAATCGGAGTTATACGGTCACACACACACATTCGACAAAATTTCGAAAACCTAAAATTATGTGAAAGAAAATTCTTGTTCTTTTCTTAGACACAGTTCAATCATTGATAGGCTTATTGATAGGCTTCTGGTCAATGAAATGTTAAGTACTCGTTGTGGTTGCCAGCTTATTTAATGAAACAAAGACAGTGGCCCTTTCGACTCTTTTGTACGTCGCAGATCACAAGTAACTGCAAACAACGGGTGAATGCATTTTGCAAATGGATAAAGTAGTGCACAGCCTGCATGTAAGGGATTCCAAGTTTTAAGATTATTTGTACAAATCTTCATCTCGAAACTATAAATAGATATTACAGCGTCAAAAATTGTTATAGCAATTATAATAAATTGGACAATAAACGTGCTAAAACCCTGCGGAGTCTTCAGCAGGCTATACGGATTTCTCCTTAGTTGTAGTTTCTACGAATCAGTCTCTGCAATTTTCTCTCCGCGTAAATATCCGCAGTCTACAGTCAAGATATTGGCAATGGAAAAATGTTACGCGTAATAATACGCAAATCGTTTTTCTTGAGTCGAACTTCCTTGTGCGCAAACGTTCCTCGTATTCTATGACTCACTTACGCGTTTATCGATCGCATAAATATCTTCAGATTATCTGCAATTATTTCACGAAGTCGTTTAATGTTTGAGGAACGTTTGATAACCGAGTTTCTACGATTTTGGCAGCAAAACGATACCGACACATTTGTCTATCGATGATGGAAACTGTTGCATTCTGAAGCAAGTTCGATCCTTCGTGTCTTGAATCTGTTTGTCTCACACTAGATTCCTTGTATATACAACTAAATTATTGACGCAGCAAGAATGTTTGATCAAAATTTCCGATCGGAAACAGTAAACGTTGCGGCAGCTTATCCGCAAGTGGTAGAAGCGCGTACACAATGAAGTACCTGCTTTTTAACACATCAAAGTCGTAACGAGGAATTCGTCACGCCCTGAAAATAGTCGAGTCCCTCGACGTATGATTCACTGGTTCTGCCCACTTCGTATTGTCGTAGACACGGGGTTCGATAATGATTTACATAATGAGTTGTCCGCTAACGAACCCTCTCCTCTTTATTGTTGTTTTAAAACATACCGTCTTTTGTTCCGACGCACATGGAAATTGATTTCAAGAAGTTTGCTCGACGGTCCAACAGACGTTTCGCAAACGTTGAAGTCGGAAATCGATGGTGTGGCGTCGAATAAACACTTCCCCATCGAAACTCTCTATTATCTTTGAAAATAATTTCTATAGAGATACAGTTTATATTCGTATTGCGTTTCGCATGAAACTGCGCCGAGCTTTCCTGATCTCGTTCCGAACGTGCAGCAACTTTTGCGGAATTATTAACATAAAGCGGAAGCTGCTTTCGAGTTGTTTAAATTAACAAACTCGAGCCCCTTGCCGGCGATATCGACGGAATCCGATTTATGGGCAGCATCCGTATCGCTGGCGTTCGTTTTCCCCGTTTTCTATAAAGTCCTTTTTTTACGGTCTGGCCTTTATATGGTCGTATTTTGTATCGACGTTCCCTCATTCACTTTCAAATGGTTCCTTTCAGGAGCTCTCGAGATGCTTTCATCTCCGGTGAACCCGGAGCAGCCTTCAATGCTCCGCGAAAACAGTTGTGACTCACAAATGGGCATAACTGGATTCGTCCGTTGAAATTTCTTCATTTGCATGCGCATGGTAAAAGATTAGCGCTACCCGTACGTTCGCCGGAATGGACCGTTTGCGTTGCACTGGGCACCGCGCTGCTGCGAAACAGACTATTCATACTGTATGATTGACCAACAGTCGATTAAATATTGTCACAGCACATGGCTACCATGTACTGCAATATGTAGCGGATTTCCTTCTACGAAACGGCACATACGTTTGCGGTTACACTGAAAATTATCAATTTATTTTTAACTCTGTCGTGGCCGGTTCGGATTTAAAAGAATTTCGTGATTTCAACAGCTGCGACGTTTGATTCATTTATGGACGTGTTTTGTAATTTCCGTTATCAAAAATATATTTTAAAAACTAGTGGAGAAGTTTTTTTTTAGCAAATGCTCGAAACAATATGTAGTAGCTTCGAAATATTTGATGAACTGTGAACGAACGAAGTTAGTGTTAATTTTCATAACCAGTCTGTCATTTCTTAATCGTATCTATTTCCATTTACTTTCGGTAAACGAAGTCACGTGAAGGTCATAATAATGTAGGTCATTGGATTCGTCTTGACCTTGACCGTAACGTGTGACGACAACATGAATATGGATAACGCTTTCATCGAAAGAAACATCGATTGATCTTGTAGTATCCATCGTTAAACTTAACATTTAATTATCTTTATTATTATCTTTAACGAGCAGTAACGTTCGCGACCTGCTTCCTATTTCCGCTCTCTAAAAAAAAATCGAACAAAAAAACTGTTCCAGTTATGAACAAAATTTTCCAATATTTCTAGAGCCGTTTCAGTATGACCGACAAGAGAACACGTGTCTTTCCACCCGCTATTACACAAAACCGTGTTACAGGAATATGAATTATGGATCTCCAAGCTTCGAAACGAGTTAGATTTATGTTCGTCCAATTTCACTTGACAAAAGTCAAGTGACAGTTTAAACTGTCACATTTGCTGCAGTTGCTCACGAAAGTATTCAAGCACGAAATCCTCAAGTTAGAAAACATGGTCGCCGGGTAGTAAAATTAAAATTAATTTTACATTTATCAAATAAGACATATTACATTTTTTTTTATTAAAAAGTAAACAAAATAAAAAATGTAACAGATCTTACACAATAAATACGAAGCTCTTATAAATATTAATGTTATGCTCAAAAGTAGACCAAGGGACAGCAACCGGTTTCGCTACCCTACCGAGCCTTGTGTAAAATGTTCACGTCGACGTAGAAGCGTACGAAGAGTGTAGATTCAGAGCAGTTTTACGGCACTTTATCAAGGACTCCTAAAAACCATGATAAGAAAAATAGAAATGGAGACCCAATTCCGACTTAAGTATCTCGTGTTCGAATACTTCCGCGGATAACTGCAGCAGTATGTATATACGTGGTCATACTTACCAGACGGGACAGGTATGAAAAAGAGTATTTCGCAGCCGTAACAGAGCGGGTCGCGTACGAGTTGGCCGCAGCTTCGTTTTAAAAGGCGGTTCGTAAAAGGGGCCGCACAGCTGTTCATATAGCCGTTGCTCTCCCTCTTCCTCCATCTCTCTCTCTCTCTCGCTCTCTCCCTCTCTGTCCTTTTTTTTCCTATTTTCACATATAAGGCCCGACGTCGAACTCGGCAGGGCCGCCGCGTGCACGCGCACATTCATGCTCCAGAAGAGAGATTTTTCGTATATAAGTCGGCTGTCGTAACGACACGTTCCCTCGCTCGCCGTATAGACAGCCAGGTGCAAACACGCCGCGCAGCTGCCAGACCGTCTGCTTTCGGGCCGACGAAATGCCGAAAAATCGATCCATCCTAGAACAGAATTGAGTTTTCGCTAGCGTGAGCATGGGTTCTTCCTGCGATGGGAAAATCGATACGTTCAACTCACCTTTAACCCATTTCCAGCGTCCATACCTGCTGTCGTCCGCCGCGCTCCGTTCCCCTGGCGAAACGCGTCCGCGAATTTGCTAAACCACGTACCGTTATCCTGCTGCGTGACGTTCGGCGGACATTTTTCGTGGGAAACGATTCGCCGAAAACGCTTGACGATTGTTACACTGCGGTGACCGATCAAATGAACGCTCGTGTCTAATCTGGAACGTGTCTCTTTTGTTTTTTTCTCGATGGTATTTTCTTTTACAAAGGAACTGTTCAACTTCTCGCACATCGTCTCGCATCGCTATCGTACATGTTTACAAATTTTTACAAAAAGAAATAGTCAGAATTAATGGTAGTACGAGAGACGTTAAAATAAGAAAGATTATTAATCAGGATGCGTTTGGTTGTCATAGGAATTACGGCAGAAGAACAAAATAGCAGTAATTTGAAGCGGAAATATCAATTTTTGTTGGCCACGTGTACGCTACGATACTAATGTAGCCTATAGTTAACGTATCTTTCTGCATGATTTTACCTTAGCTGTTTGTAAGATTGGTCTCTGTAGTACTTAATTGTATGCGCAAGTTATTCGTAAACGAAGGACACCACGGGTCTTTATGCAAGTCCTCGTTTTCATAGTTAACTCTTTCACTGTGTGACGAGTATACTTGTCGTGTGGATACATGCTGATTGTGTGTATTGCTACATGCACACTATCTTACCGTCTCAATTAAAATCTCCGCATATTGTAAATTTGACGCAGTTCAGACTAAGTCTGGGAGACAAAATGTCTGCAAAATTGGTCTTTAAAGTCAGTTTTGGAAAATAAGTTTTATAAAATAAGTCTTTAACCCTTTTAGTACCGAACGACGATATATCGTCGTTCGGTGCACTTGCCAAAAATACCAAACGACGATATATCGTCGCGCCTCCGTTGGAGCCTTATTGTACTCATCACAAGAGGTCTGTGTTTCAAAATAACTTTATAAAATGTTAAAATGGTTCATATTCGATGCAACACAAGTGAAAAAATGGTTATTAGATTTAACTTTTTGTTATATTTTATGTTGATTAGTGCCGCAGGTCTGTATATGTTAGAGCGATAAGATAGAAACGGGACCCGGGATATCCCTCGGATATTCGTCGACACGGGATAGTTTCTCTGGACCGTAATCGCAATTTTTACGATGTTTATGATAGTTATCAGAGTATTCCAATTGCAATAAAGGGTTGCATGGTATATGCATTAGTAAGCACCAATGCTAATAAATTGCTTGTGTAAGTAAAAGTAAGGAAATATTACATGTCGTCGCCACAACGACAATGCCTAAAGCATCATTCTGATCTTGATCACCAACATTTGTTTCAATGTGGGTGACATTACATATTTTTAGTGGCTAGAAAACTAACTATAAATATCTATAATAACACTTATATTTTTTTTAGTGACGTATTACCAGCTGCACGATCCGCTTGTGTAGTAGATCTGTCTGACGCTTGCCGTGCATCATAGCGTTATCCTTCCGTTTTGTTATCCGACTTCTGCTATTGTATTGCAAATGATTGCAAAATGCAATGTCTATACATTATACTAAATGATGTATATGGAGCTATGACCAAATGATGACATTTTTTATGTGCAATTACCATTTGAAAAAGAGTAATCACTTTTGTACGATTTCTGTTATGTCTTATGTTTATGTTATTCTTATGATTTTCAACAAATAATGAAACACAATTCATATCGTTTTATTCTCCCTTTATTTCCGAATATGCTGCTTTTTATATTTTGTAAATATCACTTCTACTTTCGTTTTTACGAGCATTTTCGCAAACCTCTGCAAATTCGCCAATTCGGCCCGGTATTCTTCGCTTAGGCACGGTCTGTTCGCCGGTACTAAAAGGGTTAAAATTAGTCTTAAAACTTGCTCTGAAAAGTTGATCTACACAGCCATGTCGATACAAACATTTTAGAATAGAGAAGGTACAAATTAGTTTCTTATACCTTCGTTTTCCCACATCGTAAATGCATGAAGATCCGCGGTGTATTCGTAACAGACATCCAATACGTTCCGATATTATACGGATAAGACGAGATCATTATCGTCACACGAAGAAACGCTAGGTTTCTTGCAAAAAGTAACTGGACTTCGTCGTAGCGAATTGTCCTTCGTCGAGAAAGGAACTCTTGAAAGGAAGACGATGACGACGCTCGATGTCTTTTCTGCAGCCGCCATTTGCCCGATCCACACACGGATAGATTATGCGTTTCGAATGTCAAGATTGAGATCACGTATGTAAGTACGTGCGATGGGGTCGCTGACGAGTGCAATGTTGCTTGTATCTATGCCATATGTAAATCGTAGGTCCTCACCTTGCACGTATGAAGCATCATCATCTGTCTGGATTTATTTCTTCCATTATATACGATTCTCTATTGATTATTATAAAATACTATAGAGGAGTCATACGTCTCTATTGCACAGCTATTATTTGAAGAAGTACTAAAATTGAAAGAATAAACTGAAATAGATAGAATTTAATCACTAATAAACAAGCTACAAATGTTTGTACAAAATTTAAATAATCTGCATTAATTGCAAGAAACAGTCAATTTTATTTGATTGATTCTAACCAGTTGAAAATTATGTATTGATATTAAATTCTTTTCAACTCTTTACTGTTTCAAATTGCAGTAATTCAGTTTCGTCAAACGTATATAAAATATGTAATTGTTAATAATTATATCTTAATAAAATTGTATTTATAATAATTATTATAAAGCGCTGCATAAACTCTCTATAAATAACCTAATATCACATAGCATACTCATGGACAGTGTTTCATAAAAATTGATACAGATGTTTGGTTTGTTAATATGCTGCAAATATATTTCGCTGTAGTTTAAATCGATAAGCACTTACACCATGCGTAGCACTACTCGGAAGCATATAGTTAATGAACAGAACGTTCCGATGTAATTTTTTCTTGGTACCCTCATGCTCTCCCCATTCGATAACATGTCCTGTGCCATGCGAACTACCGGTTACGGATTCAGTATACCGTATCGTAGAAAAATGGTTCAGAAATACACGACTAAGTAATTTTATTTCGATCTAGAAAATACCTCCCTTACGTCTATTTGCTGACAGCTACATAAAAAGGGAGAACATATATCTGCTTGCCTTATTTTATCACTCTACAGTGTGTCCCAGAAGTCACTCGTAATCGAGAAATGAGGGGTTCCCGAGGTCATTTGAAGCAACTTCTGCCACAGCGAAAATGCAATCCGCGGCTTTGTTTACGAATTATTAATGAAATACAGTGACTAAATGAGATGCTGAGATCAGCTGGTGCGAAGTGGCCGAACCAGTGAACTGGGTTTCGTTCGCTCGTTGATGGTCGCTTTGCGCTAGTCGAACAAGCCTCTCATTGTCAGTGTTTTTCGCTGATAATTGTAAACATAGCTACGGATTTTATTTACGTCAAGGAAAAAGTTACTTCAAAGGACCCCAGAAATCTTTCACTTCTCGATTGCAAGCGACTTTTGGGACATCCTGTAGATTACACTCGTTCTGTGGCTTAGTAACCGTAGAAGACTAAAGCATAGTCTAATTCTTTTTTTGTGAACATTTCGTAGATATTTTTCTGTTTAGCACATTCAAATATATTCGAAAGAAAACGAAAGTAGTATTATGTAAGTCAGATATAACCTATCTCAATTTTAAATTAGTATTGTTTCGACTCGGCAGCATTTAAATGTACGAGTTTACTGTACGTTGACCTTTAATTGCACATTAACATAAATCCAAAGGATCTATTGTACTGTCTATGTATTGTGATTTCACTTTATTCGTAATTTCAAGGTGGAATCGAAATTACATCATTGGATGACTACTTTGATTATCGTGTAGGCGTCTATCATTTCGTAGTTTCTGCATCCTTTCCGTTTGCATACACATTTTCTATGGAGAAATAGAATGTTCTGTTAGCATAAGCCATCACGTTAGAAAAAGTTTCAATAATAATTATTCCTCTATTAATTTCTCGTGATTAATTTCTCATATTGTCTGAATTTCTTCCGAAGCATTCTATTTCCGTCACTGTTCAATCACCTCGACCCATTATTATCATATTAAATTATGAGCTGCTTGATACAGTATGGAAATAAAACTAAGCAAATTACGCAAACAATGTATTTTTAATTCGAGGCTAATGCTCGATGTTCTTGCAAGATAACAATTTTACTTATCATTTGTTCGTATTCATGAACGGAAAATTCCAACCAACGGAAACGCTGGAAATATTTCCAATGAAATACCTCTCTTGGCACGGAATTATTATCACGACCCAATTGTTCCGCTTCCGAAGCTTTTTATTCGCGGCGATACGATACGGCGCGCATACCGTCTTCGTGTAATTATCGATCTTATCGGTGCGATTCAAATGAACACCGAGAACTTCGTGGGGCAGGTCGTCGTGACTGGATGGCGCGATATTAGCCTAAAAACCATCTGCAGGCGTGCAATCTCGTATCGAACGTTTAAATACAGTCGCACGGTAGTAGCCTCCGATGTGTTTCAACACAACGTTTATGTTTGCGTTGCCGTTAATTTCACGTTTTCGACCTTGACCGCCTTTCGAGACCGATTGTACATGCTTAGAACCTAAAACGTGTTGTGTACGGTAAACGGGACAGAAATTGCCGTTCGATGACTCGGATCGAAATCAATCGTCAAGTCAGCTACTACTCTGTGCATAGTGCTGCAGTTACACGTTAGCTTTTACGTTTTCCTATAAATTTTAAAATATTTGTTATAAGCTTAGCTAAAAGAATTGAGGAACAGCAGTTTTAATTCTATTATCGTGCCAATAAATTGATATTTTTGAAAATAATTTTTTAGTCATTGTCTAGTAAACTAATCGTTCTAAAATCTTCCAAAAATTTAGACGGCTTGGATTAATTATAAAAGAGTTATTCGGTTTTAAAAGGTGTACAAATACTTTCTACATTCACTGTATATCTAATTAGCGTCTGCTTATCAGTTTAATTCCCCTGTGCCAGAGTAGAATTTCTATATGTCATTGAAGGCGAAGGAATTGGAGCTGCCAAGTACGCGGCGCATGTGACCATAATGAAAATTCTACCGTTCTTCGCATAGAATTATAGCACCCATTATGCGACCTTCATTCCCAATTGGTGCAATCATTTAGCATACTAAAGTCACGAGACTCACGATTAACTTACGAATAGGATTGTCTACTGTCTTGGACGTATACTAATACAGTTGAATCTGGTGAACCAAGTATGCTAATAAGAAGCAGTTCATCATCCGAACATCTAACAAATTATCTCAACGATTCTCTGACATTGTTGACAACCTTGTGCACTTAAATGTCAGTTGTTAATATCCTGCATAAAATATTCTATAATCATTTCTTTTGGATTAACGAAGAAAGATTTTTTTCTATGAAATAAGCCACTTTTAACTCATTCATAATTTTAAAATTTCTTTATCCAGTAAAATTTTATTTTTAGCTCTTATTGTTCACATTGTAATTGTTTCAAAATTTTACTTTACTGTTTAATACTCAAGAATCTAAAAATAACCTACTAATGATGCAATAGAAAGAAAAAAAAGGTAATTAAATTTCATTTTTGTCGCTATTTTATATTTATATCCTTTCCTTTCCGCAATGGTCAATTTCGCAGATATCAGTTATCGTGTCGTAACCTTGAAAGTTATCAGAAATAATGTATAGCTCCTTTCGTAGATTCCACATATATTTGTGTTGCTAATGTGCTAGATATTTCATATCTCTGCATTCGTTCCAATTTTCTGAACATAAACGACGTAACTGCAACAATACCTTAATTTTAAAAAAGAACACTAGCAAACACCAGTCCGATTGATTCATTTGACCCGCAAGATCTGCAGATTGTGCGACGATATTTGTACTGTTTATTCGATCTTCCGGGTTAGTACCACTGAAGCTGGGCTAGACCCGTCAAATAGCCACAGGCGATATGCGTCACCTTAGAAAATACCCAAGAGTAAAATTGCAGCGAGCAGAGTCGAGTGAGTTTTCACGTTCCCCAGCCGAATAAACCGATTAATAAGCGGACGCAGCAATTCATCCGATTGGTCACGCTTTTGGTTGTGGTTTCGCTCGTTTCCCATCTAGATGTAACGCCCGAGGTATTCCATAAGCGACTACAAGCTCCGAACTATACTAAACGCTGGTTCGAGCTTTGCACCGCGTTTTCCATTCCAGCAGAATAATAAATGAGGTTCGTTGAGCTTCAGCCAAATACGGTTCTCGAGAAGAGTTCACGACACGGTTTCAGATAACATTAAACACGACATTGGCATTTCACTCTTTCGGTTTGAGTTCTACTCTTTGTAATTCCGTCGATGAATATCAAGTAGGTTACTACCGCGCTTGCGACTTTGATATCGGTTCATTGAACAAAGTATCGATTGGTCATAAATTCTTTTTTTTTATCAAAGGATAAACTATTACAAAAATTGGGTGCATTCTACTCAACCTTGTAAATTTGGGGCATGGCATACCAAAATAATATTTTATTATTCCTTGAGATATAATTTTAATCCTTTTTATCCTCCTGTAATTGGGATCCACAAAGCGTAAGAATTTAGAAAAAGTAATTGATGTGATACAACTTATCTTTCCAATTTTAATTTGTGTTAACAGTTACTTAATTTTTTTATCTACATTATATGTATGAATAGTGTCACAATTACTTGTTATGTAAGAACAATTGTAATATTTCTCCATTATACTAATTAAATTGCAAAGTTATCAATACTATTAAATTTTGAGTGGTATAGCAAATTCTGAAATACAAGGGACACAACATTGTCGATTGCAAAGTGTTAAGAAATAATGCTATTGACCCTCATTTTACAATGTCTAAAGAATATTTAGTAATTTTTCGGAGTCGCAATAACAAAGAGTTTAAACGTGACAACCGTTTGAAACAGTTAGGGTGTGTCACGCCCCTTGTGTACGCTATGGAATTTTTATGCGATCGGTAAAGGTTAAAACAATGAATGTCAGGAGGGTTTCTGCTGCACTTAAGAAGGCTTTGAAACTCGGTGTGTATCGGGTACCCGAATTTACGGATCGGGTCAGATCCTGAAAGTTCACAAACTTCGGATACTCGAATCCTCACTCAAGTCGGACAGTTATCGTGTATACGGAAATATTATGTTCACGAAATATGATGGTTTTCATAAGAAGAAAACATTTACAATTGTATTTTCATTTCCACCAATCAATGATACTTTACGCATGATTCTTTTACGCATAATTGGGTAGAACAACTATGCTTTCTAAGTACGAAAATATATCCAAATCTGAAAGGATAAGACATATCATCTTGAAAAATCGTCAAAAACCAAGTTTACATTTTAATAATCTTCCCATTGCTCGATCCGAAGGTCAGATATCCAAGACACCCCTAACTGATCGATTGAACAAAGTAGTGATTCTTCATCTAACACGTTGATTGGCACGCACGCAAATAATCCCAAAACTTCAAGACAGTGTAGTTAATTGAAGTAAATCTGAAAGGTTAGAATCGATTGAAATAATTACTGTTTTAAAACCTGTTTTGCTCAACATAATTCTAAATCTGTTGAAACAATACTGTCGTCCACGTACATACATTTCTTTTTTTCAAATTGGGCTAAAAAACTTAAATATTCGATGCTAGAGTTATTTATTACTATTATCATTTATGTTGTTAATATTTATTATTTATTTATCATGCAGCCGACAACGTCAGTCCATTCATTTGAATTTAGCACGCATATGAATCACCGAGGCCTACAAAACGCATTCCTTAAACTTTCGTTCTGTGCTCAGATTAAAGAACATCGCTATTTAACATTTCTCGTCATTTAAACCAGTTACTATTTTTTTTTTAAATTTCGTTCAGACATCCTAACCAGTACCGCTGACAATTAAGAAAATTCGAGTCGCTTGGTTAAATCTTAAAAAGGTGTTTCAAAAGACGTTCAGACACTTTCGCGAGTCGCTGTACATGTGGCGGAGCCGTAAACACATATTCAAACGAGTCGTTTCGTCCGGAATTAAACGAATTAGCCGAACTTTAGCAGGAGGAAAAAAGTAACTCACGTAATTTCCAGATGATTACGTCGGTCCCGGTTTTTCGGTAGATAGCATTCATGCGGATGCGATAAGCATAGATTGACGTCGTTAGCAGAAGTGACCGCGGTTCACAGCGACAATTTCATTCCTGGCAGCACCTTCTGCTTTATGTATGTATATGTATAGGAATCTGTACATGGGCGCGTCCAACTATGCGCGCCCGTGCTGAATTATTCATCCCCGCGGGAGACAGCGTCCCTCTTGTTTCTTTCTCCTTCTTCGGCGCAGCGGATAAGAGAGGGCCCCTTTTTTCCCCCGACTTTTCTTCTTTCTCTTTTCTCTTTTTTTGGTCATGCAACACAGACAAGCCACTGGGATCCCGACACTCTCGTCCGCGGAATATTCTGCAAATTCTACCATCGAAATCGTAATTTATTTCGTTCGCGAATCATCGTTAGCAGAAAATACGTCTACAAGTCTAAATGGAAACGTACTCTCTTTCCGTTGACTCTGCTTTAATACATAATTTCGTGATTAAAGCTAGAAAAGATACTAATCCAAAAAGGATGTTATTAAAAAATATTACTGCATGTACGGAAACGATTAATAACTATATGAAACTACTACTGAATGAAGTATCCGACAAGATTAATAAAATCGAGTACGATGATTTTCCACATTTCTTCGACACAATTACTGGTTTCTTTTCGTAGTCTAAAGATTATCCCGTTAGCCCGATGAATTTTCATGGCGAAAAATTTACACATGAGTACGTATGCAATATTCTCCTGATTAACTTAATCGCCATCATCGCGAGCCCCATAAAAATTTCTTTCGCGGAAGGAAAGCAAAGCGGTAAACTATGTATAATTGGATCTCCTCTTCCATGAACCGGGTTGATTTATGCTTTTTTGCTGGTCCCGGCTCGACCATGAAAAGTCTTGCAAAAGTTCTTCCTTTTTCCGCTATTGACTAGCAGTACACGAACGACGGCGCGCGAATGATTTAGGTATCAACGTTAAATTCGTTATTTTCGTAGTTATGCTTATTTTGCGCTGAAAATTAACGAGAACATTGACTCGAGGATATCCCGTAGGAAATGGTAGTTTATGTAAAAAGAAACAAAACAATGGAACTAGGTCACCGGTGCTACTAATTGCAGCACGAATTTAAAATTCAATGAAGCAAAATTCCGTTTTGACATTATGCAAATTCAAGTTTCTCTTATGAATCATTTTTGCCGTATCTCTTCCTTGTTTATCATTTTTATTCGGGTAAATCTGAAGTTGTAAATATCAGCACTGGCGTTGCGTGGCGTTAGAAATTAGTACAGCGTGTAATCATAGCAGTTACTCGATAGGTATAGCTCCATAGAGCTTGCATTTGTTTTTTCCTCCCTCCGTTGACATTCAGCAGAAAGCACGGTGTTCTTATCGGTTCACGACTCAATTATCGCATTCAATGTTTTTCCTTTTTTTTTACATGTACACGCAGGCCTTGTCGTGAAAAGCGAGAAAGAAAGGAAAGCTCGCGATCGGTAGTGCTAATTGCACCAGAGGTTATAAGATTAATTGCAGATCGATGATGCGGCGCCGCAGTTACACTGGAATTAATTATTGCGCGTGATCGGTCTGCTCCCAGTCATCGATATAATTAACGCGGATGTAACGGGGATTATCTAATTTTTTTCTTTTCTTCCAGCAATCGTGTTCCGCATTGTTAAAAATCCCGATGAATGCAATATAATTGCTCTGTTACCCCTCTACGTTACATCATCGCTTACGTGTTTTGAACGCGCGGCGCCGACTGCATAAACCCTGTGCACGATTTTTTCCCGAGCTCTTAGCTGAAATTGCACTTTTCCCCTTCTGCACCGAAACTTCTCCAAAGTACCACTTTCATTGAGACGCTGCTGTGAATCAAACGCACTCTTGCTTGTTCATGGAATCTAATTTGAGTTAACTTCTATCTTCGTTGGCACGATAATAATTGTAGAAATGTAATCCAGCACGTTTTTCTGCTACGTCAATTATATAATATCAAACGAAAAACAGACTAATTGTTTAAACCTGTATTCAGATTTATTTTTTATTTTAATCTTTCTACTTATCGTGTATTATATTTATAGATTTTTATAGCAACATCATAGTGTTTCTAAACGGTTATTTCGAACAGCCATGCAACACTTGGCGCAGTTGAATCGATTCCGCTCGTTCCCAACGCTCACATGCCCGAAGTATAGTCACGACTAGGTACAATCATCTGGATCTGAATAAAAGTTGCCAGCCCTGTGCGCCACTCGCGTTCGAGACAGTAGCTACATTGTTGTTGCTACACCCCATGTGCACTTTTAAATACGTGAATTGCTCAGAACTTTTCTATGTAATTACTTTACTGCGGATCTTCATGTAAAATAGAAATTGTCTGCATTAACCAACCATTCGCGGGCAACGCGGAATTCGCGTCCTAATTATTTTGCAAATTTTGACAAATAAATCGAAGAAAGTTTCTAATTCTGAATTTAAAAAATTTGTTAAATTTCTTTTCATTTCCTCTATTAACTTCAACTAGCTGCAAAGAAAATGATAATATATTCGAATTCTTCTAAATTTTATAATATTGTGTGTGTGTCATATTCATTTGTTCCACTAAAATTTTGTGTTTCGATTACAAGATTATGTTGAAATCAAAATTATGGGATTGATCTTTCTCTTTTCGATGAAGGCTACACTATGCGAAAATATGGAAACAAATCATGGAAGGTCCTTCGCCGACAGAACAATCATTCATACACAGGCATCCCTGGAAATGCTTAGGTGAACTACGACGATTATTTCTGTAGCAGGCTCCTAACGAATAAAGTATTCTTACCGGGTTGCGTGACTTCTTGCGAATATGCACCGTGCTAGCGGTCGCGGTCGATTAAACTGTACATACGAGTCACCACATGATTCTTTAACCATTTATTGTCAGGTCGCAAACATCTGCATCCCTTGTCCCTCTTTGTGTATCCCGGTCAATGTGCTCCGACACATGACTTCTCAAATCAAACTCAATCATCGTCATATTTCTCTTCAAACGTGTTGCACCGCATAACAGAGGACAATTTTTAGTTCAACACGTACTGTATTATCTTTGACGATGTTCCAAGCTTATTTCGATGACTCCATTGTTTATAATTACGCAAAAGAATCATTTTTTGCATTAGTTGCACGAAGCAGCGAATCTCTCTTTATTGATTTTAACTCTTAGCACTAGCAAGTCTTTCATGGCTCCGTTGATTAGCACCTCTGCGTCACTAATAAATACGCAGACGAAAAAGAAAATTTATATTTATTTTAACCCTTGCTTTAATTCTGAAATATTTAGAATAAATATTATAGATAATATTGATACAACGATTATGTTTAGGAAATTATATTAAAACAATATTCTTGAAATATCTCCTACTATTCTAGTATGCTGTCTACCAACTATGTTTGGAATACTATTCTTGTCTAGTACTTTCTCTAATAGTTCTCGTATTCTTGCTCGTTCCCGTCGCCTCGCGCTGCAATTCTCATTGAGAATTGCCAATGTATGTGTACACGGTAAGATTTACCCCATAAGTGCGACTCTACATGTGTAATCCGTACACAGTGCTCGCGGTGCACCGCGCGAATATTTGCCGATGCATTTACGCATCCATTGTACAACGTTACTTACACGCTCGAACGAATCGACTTCTAACTGCGGCTTAAAGTTTGTCGAAGCAATTTCAATTTTCGCCGTTCCGTTACGAAGATGGATTATCCTCGAAACTTTCCTAATTGGCCCCAGATGCTTGAAAATTCTTCGATAGCTCGAAATCGATGCAGTAAATACATGTACAAGCGGTGATTAGTCCTACTTTCAAGAACTTCCAGTGCACAGAATACCGTTGTAATCTCGATAATAAAATTCGAGTGTCTCGAACCAATTCGAGATTTTTAACCCTTACCACCCAAAAAATTTTACAGAACGCTGGATCGTTGGCTTAAACTTGGCGGTATTACTGCCGGTTGGAGTGATAAGGGTTAAATTCTGCAAATGTTTTTACCACTTTGCTTTAATCCACTTACTTTAATCATGAATTTAATCATAAATGTGCATAGATTTTGTTAGTAATACGAGTCACTGTTAACTTCTTTTTGGATATTCGCTTCCCAATCAATTTCGAACATTAACAATTTTTCACGAATTTTTCTATTTTTACTTCTACTTCATTATCCCTTCCAAATACTTGACAATCGATTGAATATTTTCCTGATATTCTCCTTCCCCTTCGACCATTTATTTTATTTGCACAGTAGACAATTAACGTTTCCAAGCTAACTTTTATCCGAGCTGCTCGACAAAGTTGCGTATAAAAGTATACAAATACTCATCCGTTTGATTGTGTACTGAATTATATACAGAGACCGTAGTTGCAACGGCTGCACCCGCTTTCTCCCTTTTCCCTGAAATTCCAGACATTTGGAAAACAGAGTTGTATAGTTCGCTTTAGGCGAACGCCTGTTTAAAACTATGCAAATACAAGGTATATGGATAGGCAATTAAATGCACGGTTTGTGAACTCGCGGAACGTATCTGTGCGCGCGTGTGTGTACGGTTCCATAGACGGAACCGCAACATAGATAGACGAAGAAGATGAAAAGAAAGAGGAGTCGGAGGAGAAACGATGAATCTGTACTCACGCAGTTTGCTTAGGGTCGAGGGATAATGCTGCAAACCCCCTGGCTTGTCAGGGGTTAAAAAGGCCCCTCTTTTCGCTGATTTTCTGTCTCGCCCTTACCGTTTTCGTTATTAATACTGGAGTTGAGTTCAGAGTCTCTCTCTTTCTCTTTCTCTCTCTATCTTTTCTCTCTCTTCTTCTCTCTCTCTCTCTCTTTTATCTGCTCCCTTGTTTGCTATGGCCTTACCTCGGTTAGCTAAACTCCCCTGAAACTCGTTCCACCTACCAATTCGTCGATGCCGAGTGCGGACGTTGAAAGAAATAGCCGCCATTTCGGTTATCCTAATGAGTGTTTTCTCGTTAGAGGTTGCGCTCGTAGTTCGTTACCACTCCGAGATACCGGTTGTTCTCCGCACGTTTTATACTCAGCAGATTTCGCGCCCACGGATTAGAAAGTCTTGCACTATGGGAACGAGTGAATCTATTTGAATATCATCTCGGATGTTGCCGACGTTCATCGCGGTTCCTGCACGGAAAATCCATTTAATTCTCGGATCGTTGTTGTTTGCCTCCGGACTTTCGAACGTCTTTTGATCAAAGTTTTGATCAGTGCTCCTTGTTCACGATTCGAATTCGTTGAAGGAGAGATTAAATTGAAAGTAGTTGTATTCCGAAGATTGTATTCTGCGATTTCATGTCAAGAACTTCGACAGTTTCCTAAAAGTATTTTATTTAATCAAATTGCAACCAACTAGTTGTTGCAATTTCTTTGAAAAGTGTGCACGCTATTGTAATTAAATTGTTTGCCAAATATTAAAGATATTATTATCCAAATTTTATTTTCTTGTAGAAATAACATCACCGCGTCGATCTTGCGAAAATTTGACAAAACTCTGCACCGAGTCGACGTCTTTTCTCTCACATACTCACGTTTCCAAACAAGACATCCGTTCATCTCAAACTGTTATTAACTCCGTTGTCCATTTCTCGTGTGTCACGAGGTAATTTGCAATTACGAATTGGTGCGTCACGTTTCCTACTTAACCGCTTCTGGCGTCTAACGTGCAATTAACGAGGATGTAACTAATAAAATCAATGTGATAATATCACGTTGTTGTAAACTTTTAGCGCCCGGAACGGCGCAAACGTAACGTCGCCGCTCTCTAACTCTGCGCAAGCTATCCGAGAAATGATACCGCAGCACTTTCGCGTGATAACAGGAAGCTCCGCATAACATATGATTATTACTTAATGCATATCAAAGCAGCGGCAACTCGAAACGATATCAATAAAACAGACACCGCGGTGCTCATCAGTTTTGCATATATTATACTTTCCTTTCGCAAGATTTCGCGATGAATCATAGGAAAGCGAGCAAAATGGGGTCTCGTTCGATGATCAATGAGCCGTGTATACTGGGTGTTAAATCGGGAGCGTAGAGTGTAAAATATGCTTAAACGCAAATTGTTTAAGAAAACTCGTTGTGATTTCTGTGGTCAAATAATTAATGTTACATGAACTAAATCCATTTATAAGTAACGGCAGATTCAGATTTAAAATGTTTTCGTTGCCATTGAAGCTTCAAGATCATCTTTCTAAATGAGAAAATATACAGGATGGGTCTGGAACTCGTACCATAACCGAGCAGGGGGTGGTTCTACGCGAAAGAATCCTTTAAAGTGTGTTCATCTTTGTAAAGAACTTAGTATACGTTGGCAACGATGCAAACATTGGAAGAAATGATCTTCCACGGGACATCCGATAAAGCATCGTGCCGAAGTACATTTGTTTAGTTGAATTTCGTTCGGGGTAGATCTCCTTGATCGAGTTTTATCAAAGTGTTATGCTCCCCCCAATAAATTCGATATCGGTATTGTAGGCAATGTATGAGTCAGACACGAAATTGGTCTCTTATCGAGACTACCCGCGGCTCAATCGATTCACGCAGCCCTTGCTAGTCTCTTCTTCCGTTCCTCTAGCATCTAAGAACCGCGTCGAGGGGTTCGCTGGAGCTGCCTATTACTGGTGTTCGTCTAGCAAACTTTCCTTTTTTCTTCTCCCCTTAGGGTCGTTTGCATTCTCCCCTAAAATTCCGGGAAAAGAGATATGACTAAGATATAGTCGAGGGTGCTGTGTGTCCCCGCTTCCTATGTCTTTGCCCTGGCATTAATGACGCATTCGCTCCCGCCTTCCATCCTAGAAATTTTCTAAGGAAACAAAGAAAGAAAAAAAGGATGTTGCCGAGGTATTTTTAATCTCGCACTCTTGATACAACGTCGCGGCGCTTTATCGTAATACGAGAACTTCGTCTGTAATCACAATGAACGATTACTTTTTTCACGAATGCGCGCAACTTTTAGTACACTGTTGTATACTGTTCTCTGCAAAGTTTTCCTCTTTGCGTGCAGCGAACTTAGCCATTTAAAGAAACAGTTTTAATCCCCGAGTCAGACTAACTATGGTTTCATACGCGAGTTACTAAGTATGAATGCTTTTCGTTTACGTTTGCTTTTACATTGCTGGCGCATGTGCATAAAGTAACATAATTATTACATTTAATACCTACACAAGACCCTGTATAATGAGTGAAGATCGTCTTCGTCAATTTTCGAAGAATTATTTCGCGCAAACAAATTCGCAATTAATTTACCTCATCTCTCTTGTTGTAAAAAAAATAAAACTAAAAAAAAATCCATGTTATATCGAAACCGCGTTGTCCGAAGCCCTATAGTATATTCGAATCAACGAAAGAAATATTTGCCTCGTCGCAATGTTCCAATAGAAGCGTGTAAATAAAAAAAAAACAGTAAAAATCCGCAATCTGGTTAGAAGAGCGTCGACGAGAGAACACAATATTTGGAGGGGAAAAAATATGTAAAAACTTGAATTGATCGGATCCGGTTGTTCCGCCGTGATGAACAGAACAATCCCGGAGTCGATGAAACTATCGAGTAAATTGGATCACGAACTTTAAAACGAATAGGTGGACCTTCCAGGAAGGCCGGGTTCCGAGTCAACAATATATCTTCCGAGAGACGCGGGGAACTTTCTCCTAAACACAAATGCTCGCGCGTTTGCTCCCGATACCGCTTCCTGGTCTGCCATCCACTCCGCAAGTTTGCGCAGTTTCCCCTCGCCGGGAGTTGTCGACCGTTCTCGTATTCCTCGTTGTCGATCCGATTGAGGCTTTTCTACGGTTGCTACTCGATGAGTCACGTCTCGCACACCACACCATACGGTTATGCCTCTCGGCGACGTCTTGTTCCCCCGGTTTTCCGTCGTTCTCTTCTTTCGGTCTCGATTTCTCCTCTTCCGCCGCAGCCAGCACCCAATGTTTCCGCCCATTTCCTTCAATTCCCTAGTTCTTCTAACTCTGCCCCGAAAGCTGGCCAAAATGATTTTATTACCTTTTCGAACAAATGTTCTTTGTTCCCGAACTACTCTCATTTATTATCTTTTCATCTAGTGTACATATTTACTATATTTATTACAGAGCATGTTTCATAATTCTTGGTAAAAGTTGAGTCAAGTAAATTCGAAAGAAGATTAGAAATAAGACGAAAATCAAGAATAGCAGTATTGTGTGTATATACACACACTTTTTTATTCTCCTGTAACAAAGAAGAGTTTTTTACAGAGTTTTTTAATCGACATTCGACCAGTTTTTGAAACCCAATACTTTGCGTCGTTATGTTTATCGTTCTCTCTCCCTCGCTCTCTCTCTCTATCTCTCTGTTAGCTAGTCTCATTCCCGAAGAAATTAACGGCACCCGTTGAAAGAGATTTATTCTTTCGGTCCGGCGCAGCTGATTTTTAGAATGTGCTTCATCCGACTCGACCAGATATATCCGTCGGCCGCGTATATGGAGATAGTTATTTATAATTCAAGCGGAAACGACGTCTCGTCGGTGTTCAGGATGGCATACATTCTGTAAGACGCGCGTCCACCGTGCCGTGCACCCTGAATGTAAACAAGGAAATAGTGCAATTGCCGATGAACGCGTTGTTTATGGCGTGGCGCGCGCCGCCTGCAAATTACCACGCCGATTGAATTCGGAAATTCGAAGTTTGATGTGCCGTGTATTTACCTATAAAATCGCAAGAAAGATACGTGATTGTTTGGCCTCGTAAAAAGGATTTTTTAATTTGGAGAACTAAAATGCACGGATTTTGCACTTCAAATTAATCCTCTTGTAACGCTATTCACCATTTTTTACTCCTGCAGATCATACTCATCGTTTTCCACACCACATTATTGTCTTGGAAATTCTATTTCGGTCGTTCGTAATAATTTTTAATGAGAGGAATTTATTTCAGTTATTCATAATATTTATCGGTGAAGGAAATTCCGGTTTGGTCACACGCAATAGTTATCCGTGACGGAAACTTTATTTCAGTCACCAATGACAGTTATCAGCGAGGAAAATTTATTTCACTCATTAATGACAGATATTAGCGAAGAAAATTTATTTGATCCGTTCACGTATCCTATAATAGACTTTGTTTCCATGGTTTCAAGATTTCCTATTCGATTCTCATTCATTCGTTCATATCAAATGCACCGGTGATAATCTTCGCTTATTTCCGCGGTCGTATAACTTGTTATCTCTACATAAATTTCTGTGCTCACCTCCGCCCCTATCGGGATGTCCCGATGTTTCTTTTTTTACGTCGACCATATATTTCAGTTTTATCTGAGTCTATCAGTTTATTACATCTTCAGTTTCACCGATGTGAACGCCGTGTCTCCCGGAAGTCTATTCAGATAACATTTTTTTGTCCGCTTTCGACAGTCCGCGAAATCATAAAGTTTTCTCTTAGATTGCCGTAACGTTGTAACATTTAATAGCGATTCCGAACTAATGTGAGTGATGGAAAGAAAAGTTCTCGGCGGTATCCGCAAATGCGTTTCACTTCCTATAAACGAAATGAAAGGATTGGCATAGAATGGAAACATGTCTGCATCGCGAAGGTTAAAATAGCTTCAAGTTCAAAGAGTTAATTAGTATAAGTCAAAAGGAGTGTAACAGTACGGAAATTCTACAGAAATGTTCCCTGTTTATATACACTTGTTACGAATGCAGTCTGATAATTACCGAAATAAAAGCCGCATACGTTTTTCTTTCCGCCTTCTCGGAGCGTAAACACCTTTGTCCCGGTCGCATCGCTCTGTATTGCAATACGTACGGTGGTGTGCCTAATTATAGGCTCAAAATAACTTTTACATTGTTGCCGATATCTAAACGAAGACACAGGATGAAACAGATACAGAAGACGATCTACAGTGCTGTGAATAATAATTAACTCAAAGTATCCTTTACGTCTTTTATAGATATTTAAACGGAAATCGAGAAAAAAACTATATTCGTATACTTCTATATTAAAAATAGTAGAAAATAGAAATATACAAATGTGACGTATCATTATTGAGTCTTTGTTTAAATATCACTAAAAGTGTAGAAATTGCTTTGACTCTATATAATTATTAACATCACTGTAACCCGCGAGTTCCTTATTTCTTGGTGTTTCCCGCCGCGAGATAGGCAACGGCGTCGTATCTACCGCAATCTACCTCCCACATTTTCTCCACCTTCGGCCCATTATCCGGATCGAATAATTTCTACGCTTGCGAGAACATGGCGGAGCGGCGCCGAGCCGCGCGGCGCGGCCCACAAGCAACCATTGTTCGTATTAACGCTCGTAACTTCGTTACAACCGTGTCACCTCTCTTCAAGGATGGCTCGCGAAGAGACAATACAGATAAGTCAAACCGTTATTTCCGGAGAGACCAGCTCTTCGAGATTTTTCCAAACTGTTGCAATTGTTATCGAGACGACTGGTACCGCAATGTTGCGTAATGCTCATTTCATTTCGACGCTTTTAAACTCCAAGAAGGCGCAGCTCGCTTTGATTTAGGATATAATTGAATAGTTATTGTACGTGTTGCACTTTGATTTTTATAGTACTTAAATGTTATAACGAATTATTCTCTGATAACTGGATTGCGAATTTATAAACTATAAAAATGTTAGAAGAATTAATGATAATACTTGGTAAAAGAGGAAACACATTTCCGTCTAATTTATATTTTTTTAAATTAGCTTGGACTATTTTCATTTTGCATAAGGTTCTGCTGTCTATTAATAACGACCTTTGACGATGGTCCAATTAAGACACCTACTTCTTACGTTCAAATGAGTTAGTTTCATGAATGGGGCCATCTAGATATAGCGGTAGAAATTCTTGATTTCTAAGAGCAATATATCAAAGCAATTTAATAAAGGATGCAGAAATTGATTTTTAACATTTAATCGTACGAAGAAGATCACAGAATAGATTTATTTATGTGGACAATACCACAATGCAAGTAATATTTCTACATATGTCGATACATATTGTCGACGCAACTGTTGTTCGTGTTGAACTCAACTTACACTTTGTATAACACTGAAACCGCTGTCATATAATAATTAGTATTGGTAGACTTACCGTGTAGACGTTCTGTGAATATTGAGCTTACAGTTAAGCCACGGGCAACCCACGCAGCGCCGAGCATGCTCTATGAAAGGAAGGGACGATTTTGCTCAAGCTTACAATGCCAAACCTGAACTGTCACTATCCGTTAACGCAGCCCGTTGCCAGCTTATTATGGAACACTCCTTAAGCGAGCCGCTATCCAGGCTCTGGTAAATATCGCCGTGTGAATTCCGTTGAAACATATTTAGCGCTTTATATCACAACCAAAAATGACTTCACGGTTCAATGAACCTAAAATGTTCGTCTGTGAAATATGAAACTTCGAACAGGATCAATATAGACGTCGTAGCAGAGGCAAGTTAGAATTTTTATAATGCAAACTGTAAGAAGACAATTCTCTTTGCGACGATTAATAATAATTGAAACCAGTTGAAATTAGATAAATTTATAAACTAAACGATAGACAAATATTGTATCTTAATAAATCGCATAGATAGAATTGCATTGAATTTTAATTTCTAATAATAATTAGTAATATAATATCTGTTCAAGTTTTAACAAACCGTAAAATGTGGTGCATTCGTACTTCAACTTAAGTCATTACTTGCAGACCATGATTTCGTAATTTTCGAGAATTTACAATTTATTGTGTAAAAACTTCTGAATGAATCGTTCACCAGCAACAAAGTCTCGATAATTGCAATAATTTTGAAACGAGAAATGTAGGGCTGGTCATATTGACCGCCGCGCGATAGGTTTACTGTTAAGATTCCCGTTAGTATAGCGCAATAATTGAAGATCCCATTAATGGGTTTCTGATAGATAAAGCGTTAAGCTTGGAATTGAATCGCGAGTATTGTAACTGCAATTAAATTGATTGTTTCATAAAAATGAAATGGTGATTAAAATTGTAGTTAATTTAACAATAATTTCATTGCTTCCATCGATCCAAGAAGAAAACATCGGCATATGTAAATTATCACACACATGGTACCCTTTTAATTGCTCGAAAAGCATACGAGTTGTACAAAAATAATTAACCTTCAAAATGTCCTCTGTGTATCATCTGCGGTATAACTACACATGTGTTAAATTGCGTAATCTTCGAAATCATTTATCATTTTTTGACATCACCAACAGTTTAACAGATATTTGAAATTGGACACGTTTTTATCATTATTTATTCCAATGAAATTAATTTACTAACTAGTAAAATCAAGAGTATCATTTATACTATCACTTTAGATATTTATTTATTTATGTTTCCAAAAAAACGCGGAAAAAACATCATCATATCGAAACAATGTTTGCCAATGTGTAGTTTATTGTATACACCGGACGCGATTTCACTTAATTTTAACCTGCACAAGCAAGTTTGCTGTAAACAACAGAGTAAACATTTGGAGGTCAACTAAGACAGAAAATAAATGCAAATGACCCATGCTGTGTTGCATGAACAATGCGCATTAACAAAGTGCGTCCCTGAAAAAGAGAGTTCGCATTGAAGATGTTAGCTCAAGCAATCAGGTAGTATCCCTGCACTATAGTTACACCTTTATGACCTGTTAGGACAATGAGCACCTCGCGATGCTATCCTTAACTCTGCCAGCAGGAAAGCATTGTATTTTCCCGTGGTTTTACCTGCACTTCCCTTATGGAAGGTGCACACGTACACCGGGGAAAAATGGCCACTGCCTTCAGAGACATAGGGCCTTCTACAGAATTTAATCTTTAAAGACTTTAAAGCTTTTGCTGGCATGGCCTGAATACTCGATCTTTGGCTATTCAGGCCATCTTGTCTCTTCCTAAGCAATTTATTGGCTAGCATTTAATAATTCAGACGTTTAGTCGACAGAGAATAGGAAATGTACTCTTCCAACGGAAAACTGAAGCGTAAAAAAAAAATTATTACCGCGATACTGTCGCTACTCAGATCTGGTTATATTTGAGATAGTGCTATTTAAAGTATTATTTCAACGTAACATGTAATTTTATTTTATAATTATTTCTATGCTCGCGATCGCTTTTGAACTAACGTTATTTTTCGTCTCCTCAAATAAAATCTTTTCATTGTATATTATTTCGAAAGCTATTTCTTCTGTCATATTTGAAATACAGAAACAACGCATTAATTAATTATTTGAAATATTTGCCTCAGTCTGTCGCTGCCGCTTAATTTTACTAATCCTTTGATATCACTTCACATTTTTATAAAATCATAAACATGTGAAATTCACGTATTTCGACTTCAGATCTTACTTAAAACGGATTTATTACTTTGGAAAGTACACATGAAGGATTGTAACTTTTTCAATTCTTTCATCTTTTATATTTTCAATTCTTTTTACAGGTACAAAGATTTTTTAAACCTGAAATATTCTTTTAATTTTCTTCGATACAAAATAAAACGGTTCACAAGATTTTCATTGTTTCCGTTATTTCAATGGTTGTTGAGTTTACGATCGAGTATCATAGTTGAAAAATATTCATGGTGGTTGTTAAACGTAAATTTAGTTACAATTCTGATTCATACGTCAAATTACGTTGCTTCAAAAACTGTACAATAGCGTTTCGGAAGGTAGCATCTGCTCTCCTTAGATCCCTGGAACCGTTCCAACGTGATTCTCACAAATTCCGGGAACTGGTCGAACAAAAACAACTTTTTGGCTGCTTAGGTCTATGGTCGCCGACAGCTGAACGCCATAACGCAAAATGAAAATTTTACATGTCGTTGCGACTTTATATTTAACTTCTCCGCGGTACCACAGTATCTTGCAATCTCCAAAATGGCGTGCATAAAGAAACGTGGAATTTTTATAGAATGTGGTATACGGCAACGTCGAAAAGTTATACACAATTTATGAATCTGCGACATAGGGGAGGTATTTTGTTCTGTGCTTGTTCTAAGATTTAATTTAATATTATTAAATTAATTAATAACTTCGATAATTATTTACAAGATATCATTCAATTTTTAAATTTAATATGGATCTTATTATATTAATAACAAATGTGTATATTTCATATACAATCTGGAATGATTGGGAGTACTAAAACATGAATGTATGCATCAATAAACGAGTTTATCAATAATTCTTTCACAGAAACGTTTCAATAACTTTAGCGAGAGATGAAGTCAGAAACCGATCACTTTACTGGTAGGTTCAGCGTTGAAATAATAAATTCGTATTTGTCTTCTGTTTCTGGCAATAAACAAAATTCTCCCTTGGTTCCTCCAAAATCTCTCAGAATGCTTCTGTTCAGCGAGGAGTCTGCTGACAAGAACCCGACTTGAGATACCATAACATTTGAAATTTTAATTCATGCAAATGCGTGATCCTCGGTGTCTTAAATGCCCATTTGTGGCAAACGTATTTATTGTGTCATTAGTCCATGTATGGTTATAAAAGCAGATACCAGCGCGGAGGCATCATTATCTCGTGATCTGGCAGATACCCGCTGAATGGTGATTATTTCGTTTTAGTTTTCGTAATTGGAGCTCTTTCGGTTTTAATTGTATTCAATTCGATTACTGAGAAAAATCTCGGACCGTGCGAATAATTAACCATAGAATATCTTCGCGGTCCCGTTTATGAAGGGGTTAATTAACGCTCGCGCGTGTAGTCGTGGTCATCGGCAGCGCACGTTTCAACGTTTTACTTGGCAGTAAGTCGGTTAATTGCGTGTTCATTATCTGAACAGGAGAAGGAACAGGAACGAGAGTTATCGCATTGAAAATCCGCTCGGCTCGGCGCTGCGCACACGCGTCGTCATTTCTTTTTTAAACGCAACGACAATCGCCACTGGTGAGCCATTTGTTTCGCGATATTAATAGAAATACGATGATCCGAATGTTTCTGTGAAAAAAAAAACTGGAACCTGCTGATCGATGATAGGACTTTAGTTATCGTGAAATTTACGCGAGATCTGCCGAGCCCTAAACACGACTACTGTTTTTATTATATTTATTTAAACTTCGCACGATTTTTATTATAAAGTACGCTTGATTGAAAATGATAAAGGTTTGTAGTTATGTTTATGGGTTGCTTTTTAAATAGTACATTAGATTTTATATGGTTTTGACAGAAATTACTAAGTGAAATGTAAAACTTTGAATTTGAAATTATGTTGCTATTGTTTACAACTTAGTAAAGCGACTAAAAGAAAAAAGACGACTCTTCTAATTAACTTAGACAATTTTTATCTTGACGATACTGGAGGACCGAATAATCAAGTTTCTATTGCAGTTATTCATTATTGATATGTTAATTAAAACCTCTCGTATATAACCTGTTTATTGATTTGAAAATTTGTAGAAAAAATTATAAAAAATATAATAATATTTAAAATTATATTAGCTTCTAATATTGTACGACTCAAGACATAAGTCTCACAATATAATTATAAATGTAGAATAGACTTGACTTTTACTAAAATTCTCTTTTAACAATTTTCTCGAAGTACTCTAAAAGAATGTTTTAGAAGTTTCAATAATATAAGCTGTAATCAGAGGACCGAGTTTAATTATACAAGTTGCACAAAAGATATTTGAAAAGTTTAATCTAACGTGATATTGAATTTCATTTTATTCTTCGTTCGACAGGTTCGTCAGTGGAAATATCGTTACTGACGTTTTCACTTGTTGTGTTACGCTTTCCTCGACTTGTTTGTGTTAACAATTTGTGCAGAAAATATTTTACTACGCGAATTTACCGAATGTGTGAAAACTGTTTGCTGACACAGGTTTTCCGACTTCTTTTGCGCTTGCGACACGTAACAAAACGTGTCAACAATGAATCGTGTGTTTACAATTAGATTTAGCCTGCGTAAACCGTGCGATGTAACTCGTAAATTTCGCAGCGTCGCATTGGATCACACCCACGCGTTCGTTAGTATTGACAATATTAAAACGGTGATCACCATCTCGTGAATTTTGTAATTGCAATGACCTTTACCCGCGTGGGTGAAAAAATAATTCTAGTTTTCAATCGTGGTAACTTAATATTACGAAAGATTCGAGAATAGCGAGAAACTATAATAACGAGTAAAAAACTAAAACCTGACAAATACTGAAACTAAAATAACAAGATACTACAATATCTACTTCATTAAAATAATATTATAATAATTTAGATTTAAATCCTTACCTATAATTTTAAAAATTTTCTAGACAATTAGAGCCGCTTACATGATATAAAAAAAACGTTTATACAATTTTTACAGTAAAAATTGACAAAATCGTTTAAACAATAATCGAAATTTTATCGAAATTAAATTTTACGAAGGGTTTGAGAATATTGTAATAACGACCACCAAAATTTACAAAATAGTTTCTGGGCGATGTAATCATGGCAAAATTTTAATTAATCCGAAACTATACTCCGCGCGTCACAGACGAAACCGTAATTACCAGGTTGCGTCACAGAGCGCTAAAACACATAATTTCCTTGCCACTCGCTAACATGTACACGTTCCGCACCTGATATTTATCTAAATATCAACATGGTATTTGCAACATCCTAGGTACTTAACGAAAGGAGAAGTTTGTTCCATTATGCGTTTCGACGAAAAAATGTTCTTAATGTCACGCTTGCTGACTATAAGTTATTCCATAGGTCTGTTAATACGGTTTACATTATCACGAAACATCGATAATGGAACGGAACGCGTAAATTAAACAGAAAATAAGATAATAAAATAAGCTCCCGCATTCGCACATAAAACATTTATTTGAAATATTATTTCGAATTGTTCGTATTTAAGGCGGCATTGTGTTCGCCTTAAATGTGTAATTCAGACTAAAACGAAATTTTCTTGAATAGAACTGCAATCAATATACATGTATACGGGACCAGTAACCTCATCCATCTTTGTTCTCACAGCTCATTGTTCCATAGAAAAATAGCACAAAATATTTTTGCACGTGGTTTGCCAACTCTGATACATTGTCAACAGAGAGACAACAATACGTTACATTACAACCATGCAATGTAACGTCTGCCATGCAAGAAAGTAATTTCAAAACTAAATTCTCATCAGCATTACCACTTAACTGTTGCGACTTCTTTAAAATACTTAAAATATATCGTAAAAATATATTTAATTTCGTATCGTTTTATTTCGTCTTGGCTACTAAATATTTAAGAAAAAATCTGAAAACTGATTAATATATTTTAGGTATCACTAAAATTGCATTTCTAAAAACAAATTTTTACGTATCACGAAATGACTCTTAATTGTTAATGATGTATTTGAAGAGAGATTTTAAGGCCGCAACTGTTCGGCGTATAGAGTGATAATTTTCCACTTTTAGCTCACGGTGTCACAACGATTATACCCAACAGATAAACAGGAGAAATCTTTTCAATTTAGAACATGCCTACTTCGATCTGATATACGCGGATCTTCATTTGTTAAATCGAGCTGTTTTCCCTGTCCCACGGCGCAGTTTCTGCGAGAAAAGAAAGTTTCACCGTGATATATTATTTCATCCCGCGCCGGCGTCCTTCATTCGCGATTGGATTCAATTGCATAAAGTTAAATGTAATGCACCGGTAAACTGTTCAATTGCTTGTGAAATATTGTGCAGATTAGTGGCTTCATTTCAAATTACCGCGGATGCTCGCGGAATACTTGCTTCACAGCATTAATTAAATTCGTATTCGTAATTTTGAATTCACATCGAGGATTCCACACTGTTTCGTGCGTCTAATAAACCGAAATTTTAGGGTTGCACAGCTCGCGTCCGATCTAAATGTACATTAAAACGCCGTAATTACGATCGTTTAATAAAATTTGCATCGTGCAGATTTCACTTGCAATTTTTATTGTTGGTGGTAACGTTATAGCTGTAATTACCGTAGAATATAACGTGCGTTGCATTTTACAACCTAGCTAACAACGATATATGAAGCTGATAGTTCTATTTCATAATTTATCAACTATGAAGTTCTATAAACGAAGTTTTGCAGTAGAATATCGTTAATAGCTTCATTGGAAACGTTCTGCGCACTCCGTTGAAATAATGTACGCGGAACAAGACAGCAATTTTGTCTTTATAGGGGATGAGCTCGTTTGCCTTTAGTGACTAATGCTTTAAACATCGGTTGTTTACTGTTTTAGTTGTTAATGAGAGTTGTTGTTTGCAAGATACCGAGTAAAGTGCGTGTTGTGAGTTTCACTTAAATAACATTCTGTCTAAAGTGTAGTTAATATATGTAATGCTCTTCTCTCTAAATTTATTGTTACCGAAAAATATGAACTACGTTGTCGAAAATATATCGGTAAACATTTGTATATAGTATGTACTATACTCTCAGCATCGATTTAGTTGTATAAACCGGCTGCCAAAATACCACATCTACCTCGTTACGATTTCAAAAACATGATATCATACGCTGCTTTGATAAATACGGCACACGAACAAGGTTATGAAATATTCCACTTTTAAAATAATTTGAAGGTACGTAAACATTGCTGGACTTTTCAGAGTTTCAGAGAATCTACATATCAGTCATTTCTGGTAGATCAAAGTATCAGATAATCAAATGCACATCGAGTAAATCAACTTTATTTCTATCGACTACCGCCTGTATCGCATATTTATCTTTACTTTGAAGGTGAAATATTTACTGTAAATGTTCGAAATAACATCTTAAAATAGCTTTTTTGAAGGAACATATTAAATTTTGTGTATTGCAATACTGAAAACGAGAGTAGAGCCTTATTTGAATTGTTTCGAATAAATGTTTAACTATGATATTAAATGCCCAAATTAATTCTTTTCAGTCGAATAAGTTATTCGAATAGAGGCTGCAAAATTATTCGATAAATAAATCGATAAACTATAAAAAAAGCACTTTATATTCCACCATTTTTATTCAAATCAATTATTTTCTGTATGAATTCCTGTTCGAATAAAATCTTATATCCATAAATTTGTATTCGATTGAATATTTACACGATGGCGTCGCATAAAATTGTATTCGTTATATTTTATCTCTTTTTTTACCCAACTCTGCTAAGAATAATTTTACCAAACATTACATTATACTGTGTTAGTAAAACCGCTTCCTTTTTAAGCTCATTTTTGTTACCAGGAATTACTTCCTTTCGTTTCCGAGTAAGAATTAAATGAGAAGCAAACGATATTGTTACTTGAAAACTGAATCATCAACCTGCATTATTGTTTCCGTGAACTGCGGTACTCTCTCTCTTTTGGTTCACAATATGTAGTTCGAAGAAGCATGTTCGCGTTCGCATGCATCCCAAAAACGACTCTCCTGATAATTCGTTCGAAGCATACCAAAATTGATACACATCTTTTATGTACGCCAGATAAAATATATAAAGATGCATTTGTGTGTTGTTGGTTTGTTCGTTTTCTACATAGCAAGAAAAATTCGTTCTTTATTTTGTAGAAATAATATGAGCAAGTGAAACGTTCTACAATTAAGATAAACCATTGTGCTAACTAAAACTACAGTAATGAAATATCTGCGTTTTATACACATTTCCATAGGTCATAAATTGCATAAAAATCGGCAGTTATTAATCTTTTGAAGACGAATGTTAACATGTCAATAACAATCGAACAACCCAATTGGTATCTCATTCCAGGAGATTAAATATTTTTAATATTTCCCATTATTTCCCAAGTAATTTAGTTCTCTGCGGGGAATATTCTTATAAATCGAGATTTCACAAGATTTTCTAACAGCATTTTTTCTTTTTATTGAATTCGATCGACCCGTTCAGTTTCTATCGGCAGTAGACTTTGCAGGACGGTTAAACCCTTGGGCGGTTTAAAATTGCTAGTCGTTCGCTCCAAAATTACTTAAAGGTTCACTGTTCATCGGAATGCGTAGACCGGCGCGTGCAAGAACGTAGACAGAGAGAACTTTCTCGTTCCGTTCGAACGGATTTCAAGAATGAATGGGATTTTAACAAGACTGCGAGCGTTGGAGCATCCACTGCGAAGGGGCTTTGAAAGGTTCGAAAAGTGAATTTAACGAAAGAAGAAATATTGCCGGTGGAACTAGATTAATTGGGTCACCGTTACTGAGACTCGCAAATTGTACCGCAATTCTTTATTGTTTACAGACAAAACATGTCCACCTAAAATGAGCTGAATGGAAGGGATCTTTTACAAAGTAAAAAAAAACTGCGCATTTAAATGATACTTTTTGTTACTTGATATTTTTGCGTTCATTAAAATAATTTAATGTATACTTTTGAAAGCTGTTGGAAGCATGCTAATGGGCGCACTAATGTATTTTTAAGCGTCAATTTGACAAAGTAATGAAATAACCTAGCATTGTATGTATAAAGTATGACGTAAAAATATATTCGCGCGTCCTTGACTCTCCTTATAGTTGAACTGTTAGTTAAAAAGACTTGTTTACACAAAACTAGTCTCTAATGGCACAACTTTCAATACAGGCGCGGTCACGTGTTAAAAACTTGAAGGCACATGCAGGAACAACGTATTGTCAAGCGAAGCCAGTAATTAGCGATGCATGAGTGCACGTGTATAAACAGTTTTTTCCCTTATCAATGCATACGTATAAATTCTGTCGTGAAAAGTGTTACTCCGTCACGTGTACAATAGCTACCTCTCATTAATTTAATACCTTTCGTCATTTTATATGTGCTAAATTTTATCCACTTGCAAATTCTATAGAAACTTGAATACGTAAATATAAATTGAACTAATCTGATATACTCTACCGTGCAATGAAACTCTACGATTCCGACAAAGGCGCAGAGTCAAGTTAAAAGTAACACGGATGGAGCCGGTCGAATTACGTTTGAAAATCTTGGTCGTCAACAGAGCTCGGAGAGCTTCCCTTAGTTGCCGATACGTTCCGTGTGCCATTCGTTCCCGGAGCACGTCACCTTTTTCCCTATGCCCTTCGTCCACTAATTTAAGTGTCTCTAAATTCGTGTGGAGCCGGGAACACTGGGCAGAGAGAAAAAAAAAACTGTGCTGCCGTCGAAACGAGAATAAAGAGAGAACGATGATGTTTCGGTACGCCGTCGTCCGTCGTTCTCGTCGTCCTCCAGTCGTTCTCTATCCACCGTTGCCAAATATAAACTCGAAAGCCGAAGCTTTGGAGAAGAAGGGAACGCTAGCAGCCAGGAAAATCATCGGGGAAAAAAAGGTCGAGGACCGGCTGAAACTCCATCGTGGCTCTCGTTTCACTATCTTTAGATCGGCCGGCGGTTAGGTGTCCCTTGATTTTGATGAGGAATTTCGTCCCCTTGAATAATCACGGCGTTCGCGAAATCCGGTGCACGATGCCGAGAATTTGCGAAACGGAGAACACCGAATTTACGACTCGGAGAAAACGAGGTTGCGTCTGTGGCTGTAAAGAAAAACATGTGAGGATATACGTAGTATTTATAAGAATACGAGTTCAGAGCACATTTTTTTTTAAATATTGGAAAGTTTTGTGAATACGAATTAAAACTCCAGATATTTCAGTTTTACATATTCAAGTAATTGTTCTATTATTGGATTGTTCATCTTCGCATAATTATGATTAGATATATCTAATATTGTAATTTAAACTATAAATATTTATTTATGATAAGTATACTCGTCAAAATGCAAAATGTTGCTATTTTTTAAAGTCTTCCAATGTTTAACTTTTGAAATTTTATATTCGATGCTATTATTTCTTATTTTTATCTCTATTGCTATTAATAAGTAATTCTGCAAAGTATAATTACTTTACATACAAAAACGTTAAAATAACGCAAAGCTCGCGCGAAATTTTCATTCTACACATTGTTTTATACGCGTGAGAAAATTCTGGAGCATGTCGGACTAAAAATAGCATAAAATGCGCTATCTAACGACGATCAATTGGTAGCCGATACAATTTTGGCCTGTACGCTGCGAGCGAAATCGAAAGGAATCGAAGCTTGGAAAGGATTAAATTCACAAATAATTCAATCAGATCTATATTTACTACGGATTTAATTTCGTATCGTTTTCGACGTTTACGTATGCATATATCCGCTCATTTAAATGCTTATCACTTATTGATTAAATTGAAGTTACTACGGAACTAATCGGCAGAATTCGAAACGGTCGGTCGAATGATTCGGGCACATTAACAGAGCGATGTTCTCGTTACCCGCAATATGAAACAGAATTAATAGCTGCATTCCCAGAATATTTGAGCCATGAAAATATTACAGATAACTAGATATCGGTTGTTTAATTAACAATAGCGAATACAATTTGGTAGATTTAATCATTTATTTATTTTCTGGGCTTGTGTAATAATTGGTAATGTTGGAACAGAAGTGGTTAACAAAATTCTATGGTCTACCATCATTATGATAATACGTAAATCGAAATCAGTATAGAATATGTATTGATCGTATTGTATATCGTTATTTAAATAACGTACATACTTCCCAACAGATTTAAAAAATTATAACAGAAGTGCTTTTAAAAAATTAAAAATCCATAATTGTATTGTCCATCAGATTATTTATTTACTGTTTATCTAATATTATGAACTTCTTTTTTTTTTGAATTTGAAAGAATTCTTGGAATGTTACTTTTTACAATTGACTTTTTTACGATGACTTTTTAAGATTCTGCAAATCGGTTGGTACGCCGACAGAATATTTCGACACTCTGAAGCACTCTGAAGCATATGTCAACGTCTCGATTGGCTAAACAACGTCCACGGAGAAAATAAATACAAGAGTTTACGTGATCGAAATAGAAACTAAGATTTAGTCCACATAGAAGCTCGGGTTCGAGAACAACTTTCGGTGTCTCGAAGATGGATTGATTCTCTTCCCCTTGCGAAATATTTAGCACTTATGAAAGGGCCTGGACCATGCCCGTGCGAAATAACCAATTGTGTGCCGGTTCGTTATTACCGGTGCAACGATATTCACGAGCGCTCGTTTCCATTACAGTAACACCTGCCGCAACACCACGTGTTCCTATTATTTGCGTCCAACGCCCTTTACAGTGGGACCCGCGTCATTTCCATTACTTTAACACCATTATCGACTTACTGCGACGAGGAAAAGGTTCCACAGCACTTTCCAAGTAAACGATTAAACGAATTTAACGATTTTCCGTTAGCGTTGACATTTTACTGGATTATATCAACTGTGATGCAATATCGAGCTAGAGAGAGGTCAACAGCGCTATTCCGAAGACAGGAACTTATTCAAATACGACTTAAATATGAAAGTTATTAATTTCTTTTTTCGTCCTCTATGTAGGTTGTTCTAAGTATCAATATACGAAAAATATGCGAAAAATATTTCCTCCGCTAAAAAAAAATTCTTATTGAATTAGGTAAATTTTTTACAATATAAATATCAATACGAGAAATTAATTTCTACGCATATTAATTTTAACGGACAAAAATACCACAGCAATAGATACCATGCATCCTATTAAGTTACAGGAAAGACCTGATTAGCAACATCCGTTTTTAGTTACTTGAAAATTCACTAAGCAACCAAAAAGTACGTAAAGGAAACCCTACGCGCGCAGAAACCCTCATAATGTTACGAAAAGATATCGATCTCCCCTTTAAACTCAAAAGCGACGTGATACGTTTGCAATTTAAATTGTTCGAATTAGCAATTAAAATCAGATGTAGGGTACATATTTTATTTGCTCCAATTCTCACCTGTTTCCTACTTCGCGATGCGACGCCGTGCAACACGTTGTAACATAGTAACGGGCTCACGGTGCAAACAAAATAAAGCGAACGAAGTTACACTGCACATTCGATTAGCGCCTGTGATCAAGTGGTTGTTTCGCTGAAATCAATGTTTCTGAACACTTCGTTCGTATTTTGAATCAGCGCCGCCCTGATCCATCTATTTCACGCTCAACTCGAGTTATTTTTACCGCTTTGTACATTAGTATCGTTTTGGAATACGAATTCAGAGTATTTTCTTTAATACTGTCTGAACGTATAATTGAAGTTATTAATATTTTGCAATCGAAACGAGCATTGAAATAATTATTAGAACGTACTGAATCGACGATTCAAATTCTTGTTAACCAAGTAATTTATCACTAATTATTACTAAATATTATCGGTCAATTTAAATCGCGCTCATTTGAAATTACATTCGAAATAAGTATACACGAAATTTCAGTTTCTATTCAGCTTTGTCAACATGAAATAATGTCGTACGTGCATCATCAGCACATAGATCTAGAAGCGTGTTTCTTTACAGATACACGAAGGCATATTGTAAAGTTGAAATCAAATATTGACCTATCGAATTCATATTCTACGTTACCATAAACTCTTGTACATCTCGTTGTAATTTTCTTCGCGAAGAGATGTTTCATGCAACTGATAGTGCTCCCTATAAGGATAGTGGACAAATAAACTTATGATATTTCAACTGTACAACTACCGTCTGTCCGTCGGAGTGCGTTTCAACATTATGAACCAATACCATACACGTGCACTTGAAATACGTACGCGTTCTTCGTATTGACATCCGGGCGTATTCCAGTTTGAATTTATTTTCCCACGGGAATTGTTTAAGTTCGCTTCGGGCAGGCACAGAGCTGGTTATGGTTCTCTTCTCCAGCTGATATTTCCCGATCGTAATAGCCGCAATGTGCGCAACCAAAACATGTATTTTCGAAACCTTGATATTCGAGACTGACTGCACAAATCTTTATTTCGGAATTATAAATAAAGTTAATTGTGATCGCAGAATATTTAAAAAAGCATTCCGAAATATAGATTTGATAAAAATTAGCACAATTCATTCAAGCATTTAAAGAATACAAAGTAATGTTTTGTAAATAAATATTTTACATAGTAAATTCATTTTCATAAAAATTAGTGTTAATCGACAATATTCAGAGAATTTCGATAGGCATTCAACGAAACGATGAACTTATTCAACGGCAATCTCGTATCATGTGGAGGCAGGAATGTAAAATTACAAATTGCATTCTACTGTCGCGAGCGTGGTAGATAATGAGTGTATTAAATCCTCGTAATTCACCGTTTGAAATATACGAAATTCGTGTCAAGTGACGTTTATGAACGCGATTATTTCGTTTCCTTTTCCAATTTACGAGACTGTTCAATCGTTCTGGTTTCATGACCACGATGAATAGCCGAAGACATCTCGATTTCCTGCGGCCCGACCATTTCTTCGCCGCTGCTTCCTGTCGAGCCGATCGATGATGTACACGGTAACACGGCGACGCGACTGAAATTTCATGTGATATAACCATTTTGATTTTTGTTACGCGACTGCTCAAACTTGACCGAGCGAAACACGAATGGTAAATCGATCTCTCGTTCGAATTCATGTGAGTTCGCATGCTTCGTTCACTTGTTACACCTGAATGATCGTGATCGATTTCGTAGCGATTTAATTTCTTCCTCGATTGATGAACTCGGACACCGAATATCGATCCATTTCGTATTTTAATCCTAGAAATACCAAACCAGTCGCAATGATTGTTATCTGATTTGTTTCTTTCACAGTTACTGAAATTATAAAAACGTTTCTACGGCAAATTTTTCTTTGAGTAAATCCAATCTGGTTGTTCTTACGAAACAATTTACATTAGTCCTACTTCTAGTATAAAGTATCATCGTATTTCAGTGAATAAAGCAATTTATATCAAATTTTAAGTTCTCATTAAGTACTTAATATTTCAATAAAACTTCATTTGAATGAAGCTGGTGAAATTTAGCTCATATTTATTGAGACAAGCTCCCTTTAACTTTATTAAAATTATCGTTAATTAATTTTAATTAATTTGTCTACTTATTGCTTATAGTTCACTTAGTCTATGAGTTTGATTAGTGCATTTCGCTGAAATTCAGTGTCGACAAATGTTTCAATCAATGATGAAACGTGTCGCTTCGCTTTAGTTCTACAATACATGCGTCAGCTTTGTTTACTAATTGTTGCGAACGAACAGAATCACGTTCCTGCAATATAGTTTTGATTAATTTCTATACGTCATCCGTTCCTGCTTAGCCTAATGCAATGCATGACCTTTGTAACAACCATGCGACAGTCCGTGTGACCCCTCAAATCAAAGTTTAGCTATTATTAATTTGAATTTGATGTGCGAGTGTAAAGTTATTATTTTGATTTTGATTGATTTTGGTTTTTATATTATGTTATTTAGATTTTAATTTAAATTATAAATATTTTAAATTGTTTATAATTAATTTAATAATATTAAATGTATTAATTTTTGGTTTATATGAATTCTTAAAGTCTGATTATTTCCTCATATTAATACCCATTGCTCATTGAAATTTGCGAGTGCTTTTATTGAGTATTAATTCTTACACCATTACTATTCCTATTTCTTTTTTTTAGATTACGCAGACCTTCAATGTTCCTTCAAACAGTTTAGTTATAAAATGAACGTCTTAGTTGTACAATCTGTAATTTTTAATTTTATTGGCGTCATTTTCTCTAAATAGTAATAAAGAAAAATAAGAACTGGTTCTTAAGTCACTCCAAATTTTTAGTTATAGTTCATATTTAGAAAAAAAGTAATTGCTTGGTGTAATTAGTAATTAGTAATTATAAGACATAATTACGAGTAGGAACATCGGCCTTAGATAACTGTTTCTAGTTTTCCGCCTCAACTTTTTGTCCCTTATGCAACCGGAGGAATCCAACTCGCTTTAAAAGGATAACGCGTGTCAGGGAAAAAACGCAGAAAGCGAGAATATAAGGAGATTCGTGTACACGTTGCTGGCAGTATTGCCGTGCAAATTTCGCGTATACACATTGTTTTACACGCACCCAGAAGACAGCCAACGGTGCTCTGATAATGGTAACATAATTGTTCCGTTTCCGTGTGCAACAAAACCGGCAAGTAAAATGTTCCGAGGAGAGATCGCGCGTTACAGTTAAAGTGGTTATGCGTGTACCATATAAGAGTACTCCATCAAAGTCGATCGGAAGGCATATAATGATGCCCGCTACTAATAGTTGAAGGACATGTGACCTGAACAGCAAGAATCAACGGAATAATGTATGAGCGCCGAAACTACGTGTACGATATATGTATATTCTAGTACACTGTTACGTGTATGCGCAAAGTATCGAATTATTTACCATTATTTCGTCAGGCGATTCTGCAATTTCAAGGAATACAAATTCGAACTCTACTCTCGTAGGGAAGCTTCAAACTTCGTGACCTACATTTTCCAATACCACTGTGGAAGCTTTAATCGAATCCCAACTGACAATGGGAAAATGATTAGACTTCAAGAAATTATGAAACTTTGGGGATATGTATAGGATACCAAGACGTATATTGTGCTATTCGTTTTATTCTCCAAGCTCGTCCTTTATTTTCGTAAATCTGCATATTTTGCATATTCATCTCGAGTCCATTTTGTTAAAAATGGATGGTAAAAATCTTAATTATATTTGAATCACTGCCCGATCAACGCCGCTTTCTACAATAAATATAACGAACAGAATTTATTTATACTATTGGCCACGACTATTACAATTCCATCTAAACCACTGACTTTTAATGATTATTTGAATTAATACTTAGGAAAGTGGTTAATTGGTAGATAGGACATTTTATTTATGGACAGAAGAAATAGGAGTCGATAAACCTTTACGCGTGGGCATCGAATGCGCAGCTTCTAAACACATAATATCACGGTTATGACGATTAAGCGGAACGTGGTCGTAAATTAAGGATTTCGTTTCTTATTGTTACAGACTCCGCGGGAGGATCGAGCTGCGTCGAGTCCTGGCAGTCAGAATAACCACACACCCACACCGTCCCCGTCGCCGGTGGGAGATGCACCCGTTGGCAGGGCACTTATGGAGGCTGCGCTTCAGCAAGCCACTTCCGGGTCTCAGCCACCTCTGGTGGTGACACCGCCTGGATACTGGGTCGACGGTACCGATCATCGACACTCCCTGGACTCAGCTGGTCGGGCGCTACTTCCTGCGCAGCCCGCCTGGCAACCCAGGATAGACCAGGATGACACGGCCAAGTGTTACAGGCGATTTTTCGTCGGCAGGGTACGTGATCTGAACCAATGTTATTCATAATAATACTAAGTGTTGGAGGTACAATAGTGCACGTTTAAAATAATGTCTTTACTGATTAGGAAAGAAGAGGCTACTTCCTAAACAATTATTGGCTCCCAAATCCATGTAAATTTAACCGTGCACTGTTATTCGTCTAAAATGTACGGTCATCTATATCGATAATTAAAACTAGAACATTCTCAAAATAAGTCTTCGTTTCTGAAAAAAATGAATTTCAGGTTTTTTTTTCTGCAATCAATATCCAGTAATAACATAAAAAAACACGTTTATGTAGCACTTTAATTACCACGCTAACAGCTATGGAAAACTTAATAAAATTAAAGTATTTTGTTCCATTGAATTAAAATTGATATTTTCAGTTATATAATGTCAATAATAGGTTTTACGAATCCCAATATTAATATGAAAATGTAATAAATTCGCGTAAAAAATCATTTTTATATCTGAGCAAATATTTTTGTTCCTATTATGGATGTAATGTGTTTGTCTTGACTATTCACTCGAAATTTGATACTGCTACAGAAAATTATGTAGCATTAATTTCATTTTTGTCTTATTTTACCCTTTGGAGGTAGGGCACGATGACCATTTCTCGGCCACTTTCGAGACGCAGCAATCAATACTTTTGACACACATACATGGCATATATCACGTATAAACTAGATCCAACAAATATATATATATGTTTGTTTTCTATGCGTATCTCTTTAATGAAATGTATATGTTGTTCAATTTCACTGTAGCGTTCGTCTGTTACGGAACATCCACTACAAAATGTAAATAGACATATTGCACGCGCACAAGTAGAACATATCTCTAGCTCTTCAATTAATCAGTGTCTTTCTTGTAGAACGTATCTAGTGTAGAAAAGAAGACGCGATAGTATGACAAATTAATCTTTGAATCGCTTTCTTCCATTACGAATGACTTTCTCCCATCTGTCTTTCTATTTTCAAATTCTGCCTCGAAAAAATAATGATTTTGCTACAGTAAACATACCGAATCATTTCCATGATTTTTATGTTTGTTCAACAAGACGTATCAGTAGTTCCTGATTATCGTAACGATGCATTTTAGTGATTTTCTCGATAAACATCTTCCCCACAACATGGCGTGCAACAGCTTCGCGTGTTATGCCAACAATACGGTAAATTATTGCAATTTTCGCAGAAATTGAAACGAATGTGGATGCATTTCCGGGAGATAATGTATTCCCATACATTATAGTGGTATCGAAAATTATTCCGATGACATTTTGCAATCCACGAATGATATCGAAATATTGCAACATGAACTGCACAATGCTAAATATTCATTGTTTTATTAATAATTTCTATATTATAAGTGCAATACAGATTCTTTTATTGATCAGGCGATGCGAAATTATCATATGTATTGTCATATTTAACAATTCACGTGAAAACGATGACATTTCTTTTGTTTTTAACATAAGCAAGATAAGTAGAGCAAACATTGATAGCTTTGTTTCGTAGGATTTTTTTAATATACATTTAAAATTTGTTGATCATATATTTAGAAAAATTCATTAAAAAATTCATTACGTTTGTTACTTACAAAGAATTTGTTCGTTCGTTGTAAAATTCTTCTAATTTCGAACGAGAAAATTATTTCCGATAGTATTGATCGAAAACGAAGAAAATATTTTTTCCGTTAATAGACAAGAAATTCAACTGTCGTGGTAACTGTTACTACAAATCTTAATTTGCTATAAAATTGTTTTACTGTTTATTTTCATTGGCCATGCTATTATAAAGAGAAATAAAGCAAAATCAGTCTAGTACGATAGGTGTTTAATCAACTACATAAACATTACTTCGACTTTATCCGTATGAGATCATTCTTAATATTATCGCTACTATTGATCTTCCCCTCCACTTTTATCACTGATAGCATTCGTTTGCTAGATCATATCTTTCTACCTTTCATATCTATGTAATGAGCTCCACTGCATACAGTGCTACATCTTAATCGTAGAATAATCAAGTGGAATACACGCCAAATTAACTCGTTAAATTAGCATTACTACCTCCATGTTAACTGCTGTCGAATACTGTTAAATTTGAAAACTCGTAATAATAAACAAAAGCTGCTAAGAAATTTTAATTAGTATACTACCTTGAAACTTTGCGAGTACCTCCACAGCTTACCGCCTTAGACAATGGCATTGATTCATTTTCACGAACTACATTGTATGCAGTTTCGTTAATTACGGCATTTTATACTAGCTAATTATCTTGCAGCACAGTATGAAGAAAATCGTAATTAGCAGTTTCATAGATTTGAGATAGAAAAGAAACTTCAGTGTTAAGAACGAACATTGTTATTGTACAGTAGATTGTATTTTTAGAAAAACAGAATTCCTAATTGATATTTCGTGCTAGAAAAAAATCAAAATGCATCAGATACGAAGCCCGACGATCGCTTTAACTGTTCATAATTTTTTATAACGTAATATATAATACTTCCGATCTGCGATAAGAAAAATATTTAAGAGGAGAAAGTTAGCCTTGAAATTTCGGAAACCACACTACGTATTTTTAATTGACTACACATATAATTTAAAAGTTATTTGAAATAATAATGAAACTAGTTTAACGTGGCTGGTATACACCTTTTAGGTTTAAACAAATTGATCAAAAAATTTCATAAAATAAAACATTTTGCTGATTATTATCACCTTCGGCGAAGTTGAAATAGAGAAATAACGAAATAATTAATTATTTTAAATTGCTTAATCTCAAGCGAATTACTTTTTTTCAAGTAACTGTACTGATAGCAATTATTTCAACTTCTAAACTGACCTAAAGTCTGACCTAAAGCTACTTCGCGATCACCCTGTAGATAGAGTATGGCAACGAGTGCGAACGATGTAGATGTGCCTACACACAGAATGGCGAATGCATATAGTAAAGGAGGATGGGGTTAGATAGACGGAAAAGGAGACGAAGAGGAGCGCAGAGAAAGGAAAAGAGCACTTCGGGCGTGGGAGTGGGAACGTTCTCATAGTCTACGTCTACAAGGAATGCCTATATAAACAGGGACTCTCCTCTCCTCTTCGACATCCCCGATTTTCAAGCCGAGCCCGCTTTAAGAAACCTCCTCTGCTTTTCTTCCGATTGCCCTCTTCCTCATCAGTCCCCGCTTCTTCCTTCATATCGTTTGTATGTGGATGCCGTCTTCGCCGAGCGTAGTTCACGGTCAGATTCTCTTTTCCGCCACGCGATTCCATCTTTCTTACTTTGCTCCTTCGAACATTTTCTTTCCCCGCATTTCCACGACGTTTATTCGGATACCGCCGACTTCAAGATAACGGAAGATACTGCTCTTCCATTCTTTTAAATCTTTTCGACGGGGCCTCTGGTACGTGGCACATGAAAATTGTGAAATGGTGATCGATGATGCCTCGCTCGTACGCTGGGAATTCCTGTACGATAGAACTTAGGTTCTCGAAATGTTGTGATCTCGGGAAAAGCGAGTATGGAATAAAATAAACACGTGTACAAGAATTAATCGAATACTGACGACCGTGCTAATAAATTCGAAAATTTCATAAAATTAAAGTATTTCAGTTAATCATATTAAATTTATTTTTAGACGTTAAACAACTGTGCTGAATCGATTATCGTAGTCATGCGTACGCAAATTCAGCCATCAAAGAGTTAATTGATTTTGTACAGGACTAAAATTAGGAATCATGATTTTTCAGGCACTCAACAAGATTTTTATGAACAAAATAATCTTTTTTGTTAGTTTTTTCTCGTTTTTGCGGAAAAACAACCAACGTGGTTACCATGTAAAATGTAACGTACTTTTAAAGAATCAACTTTCTGGGCCTGTTGTTCAATATATAAAAATAAACAACCAAATTCCTTCTAATTAAACGAAAGCGAGAGTTTCTACTGATTTCTGAAACTTTGTATTCTTTCAAAATAAATTGAGTAAAGTCTGCGCAACTTTAATTAACGACTACCACAGCGACTAACTTTTGTTTCTTAAAAATTTCGCGAAGTTACGAAGATACGTAGTCCACGGATTAATACCTCAGAACTATCCGTGGGTGTATTTAATTCCCTTCATCGCGAGCCTAGATTAACTGTTTCTATTTGCTTATGCGCCAAACACGTTACACACAACTTTTAAATGAATTTACTGCAACGACGAGCGTTTGCAATGTAATTGAAATATAGTACAGCGTGCATTCTTATTGTGTATCTGTGTACACGTTAAAGGCAAGCCATCAAATTCTCTGCTTCCATTACGATCAGAAATCCGAGTAGAAAATGACGTGTGTGGTTTAATTAAATTGCTAAACACAAACTTTAATCGTTATTAAATTTTATCAACAGTTAACAGTTTAATTTAATCGTTGCTAATTTTATATCCCTAGTTTAAAATGTAATTTAAACCATTCTGCGTACGTTACATACTTGAGATCGTGCGCTGTAGTGTAATTACACCCCATGAATTTCCGTTATAAAATACAAACAACAAATTTTGACTACGTGAGTATTTAGGAATTTTCTTAGATTTTATAGCATCAGGTACTCAAAGATTGTTCAATTTAGTTGAACGAATAAAAAAGCAAAAGATACAGTTGTGGAAATTGTTCATAACCTGATTCGTATAGCGCAGACTAAATACATCGTAGATATCCAATTTTACCAACAATTTGGCCCACCATAAATTTCAGTCAAAGCTTGTAAACGCTTTCGTTCTAAAAATCGTTCGCCAGCACTATACTTTGCGATTAAGCTTAACGCGGAAATAATACCTGAGGCGTGGTTAGATGAAGCACCGGAATGAGAATGGATAGACTAGTCTTTTCTTATAATTAGTATACCTACGAAACCGTGCACCATGATAGCTGGTATTCAGAGGCCGCTGCTTCTCCGACTTTGCCACAGTTTTCTAGAATTTAACGCGTAGATGATCTCTCTTTGTATCCTCCTCCGAATATTCGTTTACCTGGCATTCGGCTCGCACTCGATGCCGAAGTTTCTCTTTCGTTTTCCTAGAAACGAAATTAGAAAAATGTAAGCGAAATGGAAATAAAAATTTGAAAGATGAGGATAACTAAAAAGATGAATGTAATTTTGCGAAAGAACTCTACTTAGCAGCGATTATTAATATCATATCGTATCAGCTATTTCAGTTAATGATCCTTTATTAATTTAATCATACAGCATTATTTATGTGTATGTTAAATACAATAATATCTTCCCTTTCATTTATCAAGTGGGGAAACGTCTGTTTATTGTTGAGTTGGGCGTTATTCAAATCGTTTCAAATAAACATTTCTCTAAGATAATTATTCGAATGAATTCCTTTTTAGTCAAATATTTTATTTGAATAACAATTATTGATTATTCGAATCATTATTCTATAAGTTTATTCTTTTTGACTTTTGTATTATAATTTGAACTTTTCCAGCATTACTTGAGAATTGATTTAATAGAATACAGCTTTTATGAATAAGTTTAGCATGAGCCACGAATTCCTAAATATTTTTCAAGAAGAAATAACCTGACGATGCATTATAATATCATTATACATAGATTCAAGAGGGTGCCAAGTACGCTTTCTCCAATTGAATTGGTGAGATCAGACACTGCGTAAGTCAGCACTTTCTATCTATTTTTCAAGGAAAAGAGAAACAGTATTTCTTTTTAAATAACAGGCTATAATATTTATTAAATATTGATTATATCATGACTTTATAAAGCCAAAAACATGGAAAATTAATTCAATACGAGTTTAATTTAATATTTAATGAGCTAAATAGAGATCAAAATGTGATTCGACAGTAGAAACATCTGAGATTAATATAAGTGAATTAGAGCCATAGTGACGCAAGCGACATCTTCGAAAATTTTGACTTATGTCTTAAAATGTAATTTATGCATGACAAAATGTTAGAAAAATGAACGAAATAAATTATAAAGTTACTATAAATTAATTTGGTAATATATTGGTTAGTTTCAATTGGTAAGCAACATGTTAGTAAATAATGTTTCCTGTTTTTTACAATGAGGAAAATCTAACGTACGCCACTATGATTTTAACTAACTCGTAGATATATAAAAGAAAGTTAGCACTTCTTTTTCTACTGCTGCGATTTCTTCCTGCTTTTCAATGAATGATCAATTATACGGTCATTTCATAAAATTGAAAGTAATCGTCGAATTCAATTTATCGACGCACGAAACTTGTTTACATATTCCATACTAATTAGGCTGTACTTCTCATACGCATAAAGCAGTATCTCTACTTTTAAATATAAAGATATCCTTCTTTGATTATGCTTCTCCTGCACTGACTTGACATAGCTAAACGTGCAGGGTTTAATTAGATTTATTATTAAGAAGAACATTTCTCGGAGATTAGATAGACGATAGCCGTTATTTGTTTAGACGTCTTTTTAACGTAGCATCGATAATGAGAGGAAAGGCGAACCTTTACATCTATGTCACAGTGTCCAAGGAAAAACAACCGACTTACACTCGTTCTGAACCCACCGACTCAATTATGTATTTAAATACTTTCTACAAGAACTCACTGATCAGGAACTAATAGTAGAACATCGAAGAATGGTCGTAAATATGTCAGCGATCCACGATAACGTCGTACGGTCAAGCGTAACTTCATCAAAGATTATGCTAGAAGAAGAAGAACCTGATTATGCGGCTCAACGAATGTGGTTCGCATCGGCGTCAAGTTACAAACGGTGCAGGCAGCGAGTATATAAATAAATCATAAGAGTGATTTCATAAAAGTGATTGAACCAATTTGTAAGAATTATGATAATGGATAAAAAAAACTGTAAGCGATATTTGTTTTCAAAAATTATGATGCACCTGAAAGATACCTCGTTCGAAGTGTTCAATGTTACATTTTTGTAATAGAATTTCGAAGCTAATGAATTTAGAGTAGAATAATTAAAGAAGACCTGGTAGTCTGAATCGTTTTCTTTAAATCGAGACATTGGTAGGCCTGATGTTTTCTCAGATGACAGAAATTTTGCCGACGTAAAGCGAGAACGTAAAAGTTGCGACAAAAATGAAGCACCGTGAAATACGTAATGCGAAATGCGAGTGTCATAGAAGTTAAACAAGCGGATGATTTCAAGAAATGGTGGCCTTTTCATTACGAGGGAACTTGCTTCCCAACTGAATCGTGCAGTAAAAGTATGCCAAGACGGAACAAGAAAAACCTGGCTGCATTAGATGTTTTGCACCTACAAGAACAAATTATATGTTCCACGTGAAACTTTTAACAATACCTGGTCGGCTAACACATTTTTACCAACAGGCTTATGGATTTCTTTTCAAATGAAATATAAAACGATTACGAACTGACAAGCATTGTAAAAGACGATGTTAACGTATTTGTTAGGTTTAAATAACCTATATTGCTCTTAGCTTTAGGCACTGAAGCAAAAACAACGTTATTCATCGAAACCTAAGCAAAATTATGAAAATTACACGTATCGAACAAAACCGATCGCGAGAAGAATTAGCTCCGTCTATTATTGAGAACAGGTAGTGACTTAGGTCGTTGCAGTTGGCCAAAGAACATGCGAGCGAATGGAAAGAACGTGGATGAGCGGATTAAGCGAATGGAACGAAAGCAGATAAAATAGAACAACCAAAGCGTAGATCAGAGTAAGTAGATTAGCCGAGCTAGTAGTAGACAGACCAAGGAAATGAAGGCAGAAGAAAAGGCAAAGGTATAAAGTGAAAATTGCGCGTAGAAGAAAGGAAGGAGAACGGGAGCTTCAGCGAAGAAAAGATTTATGCATTCGGCGACCTCGCCAACTTAATCGCAAGGGAAATACATTCACTCGCTCTAGGGATTGATTGAAAAATTGTTTCTGTAAATTAACAAATATTGCGCGCGCTCTCCGTGTACACAACTACGTGTCCCCATGTTCGAAACTTTCGATACGATTGTTTTAATACCGCGAAGTGTGTTCAGTCTATAAGTGAGAAATGATTACACTATGAAACGTTCGTTTCGAAAGTGTTACAAGTGTTCTCCACAAATTGGAAAATAGAAATACGACGGAGAGATATTCCCGGGCATAAGATACCGTAGTCTTGCCGCCGTCCGACATAAATTCCGCAGCTTAAGAACTTTTCCCCACCGCGCCTCCGTTACTTCCTTCACTCTCTTTCCCCTTTATGCACAACATTACATAGAGCAATGGGTTCAAGAGTTGGTGTCTGGCGCGGGCTGAAAAAGAATTCACAGCGGAATACCCCGGGCACCGTTGCACTATCAACACTTCTCCCAGGGTTGTCATGTTTTTACAAAATGCGGAACCCCTCCGGCGAGAACATAAAATTTCAAGCGATACTAGTTTTTCTTACGACAGAACCTCTCGTAACACACTATTTTTATACGCGCTTGCATTCGTTTCGAGTTGTTCCGAAGATACATACAAATTACCGCATAGGCTCCGGTGCACAGAAAAACACATTCTTCATTTGTTATCGACGCTGCGAAAAGGTTGTGATTTATAATTCATTTCCAAATGTTACTACGCAAGTGAAACAAACGCAGATCTTACCAGACTGCGGTTCTGCATGCAAAATAAATGTTTTCTACATCAGTTGCAAAGAACTGCGTATTTCTTTTCTTACTAGTTTCAGTATTTTCAAGATGCTGTAATGCTTCCATTGTTTTACCTAGTCGTTTTTCGCCATAAACGAGTAAAATCCACAGTCTGGATCTCTCACTCCTTCGGATATACATACCTGGTTTCGAACAATCATCTCGCATAACACGTAGAAATTATAGTTTTTCAACTGATAGCAGGGTTAGATCGCTCCCCGTAAGTACTATATTTTTCGCGTTGATACGTCACCGCATAAATTTGCAAGCTCATTGTGTTCGCATACGTGCACGCATCCTGTTCTTATTGCGGGTGTAAATAATGCGCTTGGAGAGCAACGCTTTCTTGAACCGTGAATCGAGTCTAGAGAACGGAGCTAGAATTGTGCACGTGAAAAGGACAGAGCGAAGTAAGGGACTGTAATTACATTCTTACTTTGCTTCACTTTTAAACCTTTCACAAAGTGGACAAATTTCTGTTCCACCTCTATGATTCCACTCGCAAAGGACGCTTATTTCATTTATTACGTAGCCACCTCGAGCTTTATAACTAGACAGCTTAATGCGAAATGAAACTTCTTTGCCTCGATTTCAGGGAAGCAGAAGTTTCTTTCCCTGACGATTTCAATAAACTGAACATAAGAAAAGCTTTCCACTCCTTCAAACTCCGGCTGCTTATTATGTCATAATTCCAATTTTATCGCAAACGTTATTCTTTTGAAACCGATTTAATATTTGCTAGATATAATGAAATATTTTAGCTGTTTAAATTTGCAGCTGCACACTTTGCCATAATAATAATTTCATCGCCAACGTTATTCTCTCAACAGATGTAGTGATCGTAATGAAATCTTCCTACTGTTTGAAGTTATAGCTACCCATTTTGTCGTAATTCGAATTTTGTCGCAATCATTAATGATTCAACGTTTGATGGATTTAATGAAATCTGCTCACTGTTTAAAATGTCAATTGCTCACTTTGACGGAATCATTATTCTTTTAAAACCGTTGCAACCTTCTGCGGGCATAACGAAATATTTCTACCGTTGGTAATTGCAGCTGCTCATTTCGTCTTAATTCGAATTCTGTCGTAATCATTCTTTCAGGACCGATTCGAAAGTTCTCTTGTTATGTTGTATCAAATGCCCGCGAGACAAGAGCGACAGAATCGACGAACAGTAGTTATCGCATTTCGCATGGGCCACGATCGCGACTTGTCGACCGCCCTCGATCGTAAAAGGCCCTGCTTCGTTTCAACTTTTTCTGTTCTTTTTGCAGGAGCACGTGAACCTGGTGGGAAGGGACGGAGAGAACGGGCCGGTCCTCGTCTCGGTGAAGGCCGAAACGGTTGCCGGACAGGAGCATTGGCGAGTCCTGTTACGATTGCGAGCAGGCTCGACTCACGAATTAGTACCAGCCGCAAACCTCGGCCGGAATCCATCACCCGCGAAAATGGTCAAGGTGAAGTGTCTCTTCCTCTATGTCCGATACGTGCGAGTGTTCTTTTGTTTAATGCTTTCACCACTCTGGAATTCCCCCTTAGAAGATCGTCTCCCACAGAAGAGAAACTCCTACGATTTTTAACGATCCCACAAACTGACACGATTTATCTTTTAATTATTCCCTGTCCTCCTCAAGAAATGGAAACTGTGCCTGTCGTTTGAATAATACTTGACAAATTCAGCGCAGCTTAAAACTTTTCCAATACAGTTTTGTTACTTAAAAAGTCAGGAGAATTTCTGTAACATTCAGTAATTCTAATCTGACCGAATTTAAAAAATCATTTTAATTTGGTTCAAGATATTTTATTATATTCTTTATAAAAACAGTATAAATTGCACGATTTTTACAATGTCCGCTGCATAATTTCATACCGATTTCTAGAGCTAATGCAACGTTATAACACAATTGGCAAAACGATGATAATTCGAATAGTAAAAATGGTTTAAGCGAAAAACTTTCTTTCTCTTCGTGAAATCGTTTGAAGCAATGATTCATAGTTGACATGTATCACAAAGTCTCGTTGCGAGAACGCGATTCGTATCATTCTTCTAATTGCCCTTAATTTAGAGTCGTAAAATAGTTGTCTCTTCCTAGTTTTATTCGTTTATCAGAGCATAGGAAATTTGCACATTACATGACCGTTTAAAATAGCTCCGTAATTAATGGCACTGACCGTGTCGAAACACGATTACTATATTTCTGTAATAGTTTTCTGTAATTTTAATTTTTCCATGGTAGCAATCAGTCTTCTTGCGAAACGTTTCCACCATTTCTCATTTTCTTTTTCTATATTTACGTTTGCGTGGAACACGTTGACTTGATATGTGTCGAAACAATTCTTTTTTTAAATAGATTTCCTTTGTAATGTGAACGCACGTGTCGCCTTCCTATGTCTATTTAAATAACTGAGCACTCGATACGACTCACTGACAGCTATGACATTACCCATTTGCCATCGTTACTCAAAATAATATATGTAGCTAACTTAAAACTGTTCACACGAGTAATATTTATACATTAATTTTATCATTCTGAAACAGTTTATCTTTTTTTTTATTTCTTCGACGTTGAAAACGCAAGTCTCGAATTCTTGCATGGTACTACACTTATGGAAAATTTCTTTAGACTATTTTCCCGATGGAACATTGATCCATTTCCTCAGAATTTTCACGTTAACCACTGGTCCCTTTTTACACTTTTCCTTCTTGGTTGATACGAAAGTCGTAAAAAGTATAGAGCTCCTCAGATACTCTTTTAATGGCCTCCTTTCACTGTCCAAAATTCTTATTTTTCGCTTGCTAACGATACTTAATTGACCACTTTCTATCTTCTCATGTCAGTGATATATCGTTTCTACCAGTCACCTGTAACGGTTTAGACTTCATTTTGCACGATTCATGCCTTGACAACGGTTAAGTTTACAGATACAGTCAGTGTAAAAACTATTCGTACATTGTATTTCAGAGTTCTGGCAAATTGTCAATATTTTAGATATTAGAATTTCTTAACAAAGAGTCTTACCGTGATAAATCTGGACTTATTTTAAAGTTTGGTTTAACCCTTCATAATTCATCAATCGGTTCTCTCTATCATGCTTTTACTTTATAACAAACGGAAAAATGAAGACGCAGGTTTTCTCGAATATGTTATAAATTGAAACGTGCACAAAACTATTGGAAAATTTGTTGCGCCAAAAAATCAACCGCGAGTTCGAAGATTGTTGCACTACAACCTTTACAACGACCTCTTAAAACTTAATGTAAGAAATTTGTTACTCGTTGTATTAAACAGAACCGAGGGATAAGACTGGTCGCGCACAGCCCTCGTAAACTTTGTTTTACCGTAAAGCAGGCAGGACACCTTCAATCGATAGAGTGACTAAAAGAAACTCTGCATCCAAGTTTTCGGAGCTATTTTAAAAAGGAGGCTTCAATTTTCAAATCTACGTTAAGATCAGTCCAGAAAGACCGTGTCTCCAGTACACGACACGCTTTTATGAAATTGTAACGGTTCAGATATCGGCAATTTGTAGAAAATCGGAAATAGAGTGTGCGAATACTTTTTACGCTAACGGTATATGCAGTATTAGCTTCTCTGTGAACATTTGAGAAAGCTTTTTTTAAACTCCGATACACAGTTTGTTCCTCGCATCTACTGATACGATACGTTCGCAATATGACTAAGACCTTCTTTTTTTTACAGGCAATCAACGAATCCCTGAACGTGAGCACGCTGATGCCTGTTGTCTGTTCCGGTGCTGGTACGCTGATAGCACGATACGATGAACACGCTCTCGTATCGAGGTTTAAATTCGGCGTTCTTCATCAACGTGCCGGCCAAGTGACGGAAGAAGAGCTTTTTGGGAACAGGCAAATTACACCAGCTTTCCAAGAGTTTCTTGACTTGTTAGGTCAGAAGATCGATTTGAAGGATCACAAAGGGTGAGTTACTAAACGCGAATAATTCAGTTTCCAATCGTGTACATTTTTAAAAAGTTACACTCTTTACTTGTAATAACTACTGAAATTAACATTTTATTCCAACTTAATGAAAATAATGCCGTTATCCAGAAATACATACCTCTAGTTTCGCTGAATTGATTTTTTATTGTAGAAAGGATATCCTAAGCAACAAAAAATAAATTTTACGATTCAATCATCCTTTAATTTTACTATTAACGTTTAATTCTTCTGGACATTTGCATACTGAGTGAAGATCATCGGATTGAATAGATATGGTTACTTTCTAGTTCATTAGAAGAAAAATTATATTTTGTGGTTGTAAATATTGAATTACTCTAATGAATATACGTATAGTATGTATGCTATTTCGGTACCTCGTGAGAAAATAAAACCAACCGTTGTAGGCTTGCAAATAGATCGTAATCCTTGCAGTGAAAATAAGTAATGACGTAATAGAACATCTGTAGTAGCTGTACGATTCATTGATAGTGTATGCGGTAGACACTACGTTTACACGACCCCGCAATATTCTTCTCGTAGAACTCTGACTCTTCGGGTTGTAACCCCAGCGATCCTTGCTTACTCGGCAAAAATAAATGTATGTGCACATTTCTTATACACTCGGACGCTGATACAGAAAACGCTGCAGTCTCTTTAACACTTTCGTTCCAGCGGACTTGCACACACTGCAGGGCACAATTTTTCGAATCTACTTCGTCGCGAATTGAGCATATTATCTGTTACTTCTTGCTATTCTACAAATTATTGGATATTTATTCCAGTTATCTAAATTCAAGGAATAACAAATCGTGAATTGATATAAGTTGGAGCAATCGAATTTGAATATTCGCCAGATTGAAAAACGCAAAATGTTTCCGGATGGCTATAAATATCTTCGATAATGATAAATTAATGCGGGAATAACTAGACAAACTTTTTCATTTTACAATTATTGGAAACATCAAATCGCTTTGAGGGAAATTCCTTATTTTTCATCGAAATATCGATATATGCAGTTTTGCAGTTAGTCAAGACGTTTTTCTATAGCAATTTTATAACTTTGATAATAGATTTCAAACTGTCGCTAAAACTTACACGTTGAATGTTGCAGATATCGCGGAGGTTTAGATACTCGACATGGACAAACCGGTGATTCCGCGGTGTATGAAATATTCCGCGGACGAGAAGTTCTCTTCCACGTTGCTTCTCTTCTTCCGTACAGTCTGGGAGACTCTCAGCAATTACAGCGCAAAAGACATATCGGTAATGACATCGTTGCAATAATATTCCAAGAGGAGGCAACACCTTTCAGCCCAGATATGATTGCCAGTCACTTCTTACACGCATTCATCGTGGTACAAGTCGTCGACCCCTGCACTTCCAATACGAGGTATATTCTTAGATTCGTATGTATGTATAATGTTTGCATAGTATGGCACCGAGAAATCCGAATGTATCAGTTACGAAATCATGGTTCCGGAGCTTAAACAGGCGGCTCCTTAAAATACAGTGGATTGCACTGCATAGCGCACATTGCTCTAACTTATTTGTTTGTCTCGGTGAAGTACATTAAATATATGTATTGCATGGTTATAATCATGATAAAAATATTACTACTCTGTTATCGTAAAATATTGTATATTCAGAAACGTGGCGACTCATGAAGTGACAAAATAACGCTGTTGTAATTATTTCTTTACTGTAAAATTCGATCATTGTTTCGAAATATGTACACTATACTCAAATTTCACCTTACTATTTTCTAAAATTTTTACTTTTTTAATCTTATGTCTTTTTGATTTTTACCGTGTGTCTTACTTCAATATTTTCAGTTTGTACTCTTCATTGTTCAAAAATTAATATTTAAAAAGTTTATTAAAAAATACGACGGCTCGAAATGATCGATATGAATAGCTGCAAAACTCGTTAAATCCTTCGCCGAATTTCGCCAAGTAACAGAACAAATAATCCTCTTTGTCTTCGATCACAGATCAACAGTTACATCATCGTGAAATATTTTTAACCTGTTGTTTATTTATTCCAAATGTAGGTATAAAGTGAGTGTGACTGCGCGAAACGACGTTCCATGGTTCGGGCCAGCTTTGCCAACGCCAACTGTGTTTTTGCGTGGAGTCGAATTCAAGGAATTCCTTTTAACGAAGTTGGTGAATGCTGAAAATGCCGCGTACAAAGCCGAGAAGTTCTCAAAACTGGAGGTAATTAATTTCCTTAAATTTTCTTAATTTGGACATAACAAATAATCAGAATTTTGTATTTAAAAATTCACTAAAACTGATCTTCCTTTATATAAGCCGAAACAATGTTGGACCTAATTGTACTTATTAGGTAGACCACGGATTTTTATACAAAGTTTTTTTTGCGAACATTGATCAACATTTCTAAATTCTGTAAACTATTCTTCGTATACACAAGCGTAGTTTAGTTATTAGTTGATTTTTTGCGAGATTGAAGTTCAATCTACCCCTTTTTAATACTTGAACCTACTAACGAATTCAATTTTGAATGCACAGCTAAGGACAAGATCAGCACTTTTGGAGTCCCTAACAGAAGAGTTGCAAGCCAAGACCGCTGAGTTTCTTGGGGGAGCGATCGGATTAGGAGGTCCTGGATTAGGATTCGGAGGAAATTGTCCAGTGAGTCCAACAGCAAGCGACACATCAGGTTCCGGAAGCGGAGGCAGCGGTTCCAGATTCATTGAAACGGTTCGGAAAGCTTTGATATCACGTGTTAGAAACGCGTCGACGGAGAGTGTGCCGCAACAATTATCAAAGAAGGGTCAGTCCGAGCCCAGTCCGCCCAGTAATCGACAGTCTACTACGAAGATTAGTGGGAAGCGTTCGGTAGAACCATCAAGTCCCTTGGGTTCCCCCGATTTGACCCTTCGAAGGGATTCGGAACGCGGAAGCCCTAGTTTAGGAAGTCAGGACAGTAGTTTGTCCAACACAGACAATCAAGATAGCAGTTTAGCTACTCTGCAACAGGACGAGGTAGATCGCAGAGAATCGACCGTGTCGGTTAGCGCCAACAATGACACGACGATCGTGGACAAAGCTCCTGTACAGCCTGTCCAGAGACTAACGCACGAAAACCTGCGGAAACAGGAGAGGTCAGAAAAAACGGAGACCACGCAACGCGTCATCTCCGAAAGTGACGACAGTTCGTTGAATAGTGAATTGGAGCTCGATCAGGCTGTATATCCGGATAGCGATACTGGCCTTGAATCGATGAGTTCTGCAGAGACTCACGAAACCGCACGATGCACCACTAAGGACGGTGTCCTGGAAAATGAGAACTTGAGGATGGAAGTTACCAGGCTTAAGTGCGACAAGTTAGATTTGCTGAGGCAGAATGTGGTAAGCAAAGATAGCTATTATCCTTAGAAAAAAGGTTGAACAATTTCAATAGAAACGGTAATAAAAATTGAATAGAAACTTGATTAAACGAGAAAGAATCAAAAATTTAATGTATACACTAAATGGGAAAATCTTCTTGATTTTCCGAATGGTCTAATCTATTTTTGATTTCACAACAATATTAGCCGATATCAAGACGAGTTCAATGATCTGTAACACTCTGATCTTCAAATGACCTAGACTTCAAAAAAAGAGATCAGATGTACAGAAATAAGAATAGATGAAATTTTCTGTTTTCACATTTAATTAAAATTTATTCAAATTAGTAGAAGAAAACGTTTCAAGTAGAACAAATAATAGGATGATTTATTTAACTGAGGAAAACGTATATCTAAATTTTTCGACCTTTTATAATATAATTCGTGTTTTATAGTCACTAACACATAACATGGTATTTCAGACTTGTCAACGTGACATAAAACGTCTACGTGAGAAGGAGCTCCATTTGCAATCGGATCTTGCAGCTGCTTCAAAAGAAATTCTGCGGTTACGGGCGCTGCTAAAGGATTGTTCGACAAGTATTCCATTGGACAACAACAATCAGCAAACGTCTACAGTTTAAATGTTATTTTACCATGTCTTTAGTACATCTATATTGGCGAGTAACTTCCTGTTACTATCCTTAGATTTTATTCATTAATTAGGTGCAGTAGTTGAGAACTTTGTATACACTCTTACTTTTTTTTCGGAATTGCTTCTATTGAAAAAAAGAAACAACTTTCCGTACCTGCTTTCTGAAAGTGTGAAATTTGCAATCGAAAGGCTTTATGTTTGATTTTAACTGATATGGTTGAACTTGAATTAGGTAGAAATTCGTACAAAAGGAATGTCAAAAGAGGCATTGTCAGTGAATGGTATTTAGACAGGAAATAAAAGTGAGTCTGCGATATATAATTATAGCAACGCGTCTTTCGAGATATTTGCAGCGGAGCTAATTGTTACTTGTAGTATAATACTTGTTTCAATTTAAACCATATTATTTATCTATTAATTTATTAATATGCGTAAGTTGACCTCTAATAGTCAATATAATTACAAGTAAATGATCACGTGAACACGTGGGAACGTGAATGTAGATAGAAAAATTCAAAGAAATAGATGCATCTTGTCATTATATTATTAGAAAACGCTAGTATCAAACAAGTAAAATGGCCTTTAGATTTAGCATTTTCGAAACTAAGTGTAAACACATAGAATCGAATATGATACATTTTGTCTGTAATTAAATGTTCATAAATACTATACAGGATCCTCCAAAAGTCACAGAACGGTCAATTGTTTCCGAAAAAGAATATTTCGGAAAACATGTTTTAGACAGAAGCATAGAGATATTAAACATTTTATTTAATGGCCATAATGGTCATTGACACTTTCGTCTCAAACATGATTTTAAAAAAATGTTTCGTTTCTTGAATAATCGACCGTTCTGAAATTTTTGAGGGATCCTGTATATACATATATATGTATATGATGTAATATATGCTGTCGTCGTATTGTTATATTACGAGGGACGTGCATATTGACCCGTAAAACAGTATAAAGCGTGTGATACGTGTATCAACTTGTAACAACTAATTATGGGCTTCAGAAATGTGTTTTATCAATATATTTCTGACGTCCAGCGTTGAATCAAGGATATGTATCATTAGTTTCAGTATTTATTGTGGTAAATTTACCAAAACCATTACTAGTTTTTTTAGTATTAGTCTGCAACAATTCTAGAAAATACGAATGCCTCGTTAATTAATCTTCCGGTAACGTTAGCCAACCTAGAGTAAGATTTGGTTTTCTAACCACTTGAACGATTACGATGATTTATGTAGCTGCACCAAATTGTTTAAGTGCACACAGCGTCTCGATGTGTCAATAGTGTTACGAATAGGATACGTATTACCGTTCACTATTCACAATTACGCAAACGTAAACTAAATGTAATTCATCTGCTTAGTGATGCACTTTTTATTTTCATTATCTTTCACTGACGGTATTAGTATGATTACGATTATTCTTATCATTATTTGTAATCACGTTGTCCTTTATAGATATTTTTTTTTCTTTGTAAATAATCGACTATCTTTCTATACAGAAAGATGGGAAATGTTAATGAAAAGGATAGAGGGACATGAAAGTTCACTCATATATAATACCAAAGTTTATCATAGTAAAATCTACGTCTCTTAGTTTTCTACATTCCTTTACAAACGATATTTGCCTCTGAAATTTATGTATAAGACAACATATTTTTCTTGATCGAAAGTTTTTTTCTACGAGTACAATTATTCTGAATTTCAATGAAACTTTGTATGCCTTTACAAATATTTTGCAGGTATATCACAATTATCACTGCCTAAACAATGTCGTTTTAAAATATAACGCATTTCTCCATCCTGATGAAAAATTTGATTTTCCGATATAAACTAATGAAATTTTTTGCATTACTTTCAAATCGGAAAGCCATTAATTCTGAATTCGAATTACGAGAAAATATGTAGTTCATGAAAACTTTATGTAAAGTAAATCGCCAAAACACTAATAGTAACAATTTATCTTAAACTTCTTTTAAATAATGATCTTTGTAACGCCGGCTAAAATCATTAAGTAAAATGCGCCTCTAAAAACAAGCATTTGAATTAGCGATTATCGTAAAGTTTGCAATAATGCTATTTTCAACTGTTCTAAAAATTATATCCACTATATTTTATAGGATTTACGATCTTCATATTTTCACGATGCTGTCATTTCAGACTGAATACTAGAATATGTCTTCAGATTTTATGATATTTGTAAAACACAATCGGGATTACAACCTTTTTACATACAAAAGTAAACGATTTAATATTGTTCATACTGTGTAAAAAATGCCTACATATTTTTTAAAACTATTACATTAAAGATTGAAGATTGAATTACTTTAATCGAAAACTGGAATTAGAAAACTAAAACAATTTGCTATCATAAACCGAAGGAGATGGCAATTCTAATCTTTAGTATGCATACATTGCTGAATTAATGAATTGCAAAAAGCATCACGAATCCTTAAAATATGTATCACAGTTTCTTCTTTTTGTCAATGTTATTGCACAGTGCATTTCAGAACGTGTAAACTTCATTTGTGGATCCAACAGACTAAAAATAAGGAAATAATTTATATGGCCTTGTTTAAAAAATGCAGCCCAATTTCTGTCTTCCAATTACTCATTTTTCGAAAATCCGAAAATGGTCACTTCAAATAATTTCTGTAAAGACAGGTTAACAATTGATGTAATATAAAATACGGCTGTATTGAAGCAAGGACATATCGAGCATATGTTTATATAATTTCTTCCAAATTTTAATGTGCTGAATCCTTTAATGAAAATATATTCGCGCAATACAAAGCATTAGTGTGTAAAAGAATACATCTATTCAATGTAAACTGTCATGTTTCACAGCAGAAAAATTTCAACGTTTTTGAAAAACAAATATTGTAAAGCGTCATACTTAGGTATGGATATCTAAATGAACTTCCATTACCGTGAATTAAATTCAGTATTTATGAAAAATGATAAATTAACAGAGGTTAATTTTATATCTGTGTACTATACAAGGTGCGTTTAATTAATTGACTAATTTGATAGGGGATCTCTTTGTCTAAAATCTAGGGGAAGGCTAAGTTTACCATTATCTAGTGTGATTTCTATGCTGGCCTTGCAAAATCAAAGAAAGATTATCTATATTACAAAGAGATATGTGTTATTATATTATGAGAGAGTGAGAGATAGAAAGATATAATATTACTGCTATAAATACATATATATATACATACATACATACATATATATTTTGTATTTAATATTAATCGCCCAAATTTATCAACCAGAATTGCGAATACTATTACTCTCTGACATACTGACACGAAAGTATATATTTCTTATGACTGGTGTAAGTATTCGCATTCTATTTTTCTTTTCTATGCACGACTGTCGACTTGAAAATCAGTGGTAATGACGTTCGCCAATAAATAAAATTGTTTAAACCCATTACATGCATTTCTTACCCTCTAAAGAGTATCCGTTTCCTTTGTTGTCTTTTCTTTGGGATATGTTGTTAATTATTGTAAAATTTCCATGCACTTTTATTAAGATTTGTTTCTGTAACAACCGTTTTTATTTTTTGCATACACAAAAACTATATGAAATTAAAAATACTTAAAATATTAAGTATATAGAAGATTAATTTAATATATAAATAATCAAGTTTTGAAAATTGAATTTTAAGACTTTCTGAATTAAGCCTTTTCGATTTGAATTTTAAGTTCGAAAAGTGGTAACACAATTTTAAAATTAGAACCTATTTTCAAACGACATAATCGACCGGTGCTCCGTGGATACTAGCGCCGCAACGCTCAGTAACAAGCTCGTCCACGAAGTATGTATGTTTATTATCGACAATGCGAAACAGACTGTAGTGGCGGAATGAAAATGGCTAATTGTCAGGTTCGTTGGTGCAGCAGGTGAGCGATCACTTATCGTTAATATCGGGACATTAGTCATTTCGGGATGAACCGTGCGCAGTTTACAGCGATCGGGACGATCGAAGTCAGTGAAAATTGCGTCGATTTCAGTGTTGTCGAGAGAGTTAATAGATTATTTGAAGAGGTGCGCGATCGAGATCACCGCTGAAAGGCTTGTTGGCTCCTTTTTTTTCTACAGTGATAACGAGTTTTCAATTTGTTAGGAATAAGCCAGCCGGTGATCGTCACTCATCTGTGCTACTATTAAACGAGGATCGATAACCTCTCTGTTGACAGGGAATAAAGAGATAAATGTGACGCGATCTCGAAATCGAGACACATCAGCAAAACGTAGATTAATTTATTACATCCATTCAGAAAACATACGTTCACCCGTTGTTTCTTCCGTATCAGTAATCGCGCGGAAAACAGTGATGCATGAAACGTTTCGATATTACGAGGCACGTGTTTGTATTGGAGTCAGAGTTACTCTGTGTATGTATGTGTGTGTGTTCATGTGCGCGCGCGTTGAGGGTATGTGTTTGCGTGTGAGTGTATAGCCGTGTGTGTGCACCAGGTGCACTGTTGCATCCCTCTTATGAGTGCCATGCACCGTTTAGACCACAGCCATAATGTCATCCCGAAGGCTACTTCTTAGTAATTCACAAAGGGTTCACTCTTCCATGAAATACAGCGCATGGATACTTTCCAGGCAATACCTAGCACGTACCTTGCTAGCGAAGTATTCGTGGTAGATCCTCGGTGAATCAAGAGCATGGCTTCTGGCGCATCTTCCTTGGATAGTGCTGGAAGTAGTGGTGAGTGTAGTTTCTAGTTTTCTGTGTTACATTTCCATGTATGCCTGTGTCAGTTCAATATTATTGATGGAAGTTGAGCAATATACTTTGACCTATTAAATTTATTGACGCTAAAAGAGACCCATCATCAAAGTACAAGAAAAATAATAAAGCCGTAGTACCATTCTCTTATAAAGGATGAACAGACATTTGTTTGAATACTAATGTCAGCCTCTGTCAAATGAAGCATCATAAAATATTTATTTTTATAAAAATCAATTGTTTCAAGATACTTTTAAATAGTTTGTTTGAAAGAGCCACTTGTATGAAACAAAACTATTATTTTGTATTTTATCGAATTAAATTGCTTGGCATGATGCTTTAAATAGTAATTATAATTTCACTTTGCAAAAAACAGTGAATCATAATGCTTACATGCGTGACATAGAGTTTCTTTCCTGGTGAAAGCTAGTCGGACATCTGATTATATTGTTCTACCAATTGTAACAACCCAGTGCATGGTGTACATAATAGTGCTTTCCTTTTCATGTGTATATTTAATCATGTACAATTTACGTATAATTAATTAAGATTTTGTTCATTATCTTTTTGCAGATGGAGCACTCAATATGGGTAAGGACAATATTGAAAAATATTTATGTATTTGGTATGAAAAGAATGTATTGTTAGCAATTTTTTCTATATGGATTGACTTACAATAAACACATTGTGTGTTTCTAATAATTTATCAATTTCATTATTGTTTTTCTTGTTCTTGTTTAAGATATGTATTTTTATAATACAGGAATATAATTTTGTATATATATATATACATTTATTTTGATTTAATACACATTGCACTGTGTTGATATATGCTCATATTTAAATCACACTTTTACGTTTCATTGCATTTATTATTTGTACTGCAATTTGTATTGTTGAATATTATTTGCGTGTGGTGCATGAAGAAAGAGATAGCGGAGGCTATGGCAGTGTCGGAAGTCCTGTTGGTGGTCCTGAATGTCATAGTGATTATGATGGTTTGCAAGCTCAATGCGATCAGGCCATGCATCAGCTTCAGCTACTTAGGCATAAGCACTCCGATACTATAAGACGGTTTGTTATTGTCCTAGTTACATCTTAAACTGGAATCTGCTTTTTATGTTTGCATTGTTGTATAATTTTTTTTTAATTTCAATTTACTTCATATTTAGTAATTACTAAATAGTATCATTTAAATCTCAGGTGTGAGCATACTATGAAGGAATTGGAATACTACAGAGGACAGCACATACCAGTCATGAATCAGTTGGAGGCAACATCACAAGAAAGCTCCGCATTGCGGGGCAAGTACGGAGATTTAGTAAACGATAAACAACGTCTTGACCGTGAGGTTCAGGCATTGCAAAAGGAAGTGTCTGAATTACGATGTCAAAATCAAGAAGTTCTTGTCTCTGACACCACTAATAGTGATGCTATGAATCAACACTATTTATCTGCACTTCGTAAATATGAAGCTGTCAAAGACGAATATGATGCTCTTAGAAAACGGTATGATGATTTGATATCATCACATTCATCTGCTGTTAATAAGGCAAGTATAAAACATTAGTTCGATATTTTAAGATAGGGTAGGTAAACAACGCTATCTGATTTCATGAAACTTTGTATGTATAATTAAATATAGTTGGAACTATCACAAGAAGAGGCTGCCAGATTGAAGAAACAGTATGACGAAGTTGTTCAAGAGCGCAATAGCGCAGTTCGCGAACGTAATGGTTTGAAGCAACAATGTACTGCTGCAATCAGGCAATGGGACATTGCTTTAAGGGAGCGCAACGAGTACCGTGAAGCCTTAGCCAAAGTGCAGCAGCAACATGAAGAAGCAGTAAAGGAAATCAACCATGCAATGGTACTAAGAATGAAGGCTAGCAAAGATATGAAACGATTAACGGAAGAAAGAAATGCCGCATTACAAGAATACAGTTTAATTATGGGCGAACGAGACACGGTACACAAAGAAATGGAAAAACTTGGGGACGATCTTACGCAGGCATACGCGAAGGTCACGCATTTTGAAAACCAGAATAAACAGTTTATGGAAGAGGTAAACATAATTAGTTGACCTTTTTTCCATTTCATTAAATGGCTGAAAGTTTTATTTCACCGTCACACTAATTTTCAAATTAATTACTATTTTAAATAAGTAAATACGGGAGTTTTTTCTCATACATTTTATATTGGTTTCCAGCTATTTATATTGTGTATCATATAGCTATACTATATACTACTTGCTACTGTAGTTCCTATTTTTAAGCGAACGTTCTCTGTTTTAATCTGCTTCCATTATTTTTAGAAAAAAGCTTTATCCTATCAAATTGAAACTCTACGGAGGGAAATTTCTTCAGCCTTGCAAGATCGAGACGAAGCTTTAAAGCAATCTAATCAGTTACGCCAGAAGTTTGGAGATTATTCCGAAGGTTCTAATCGTGATTACAAAAATCGTATGGAACTACATTCGTATAATCGCGAACGGGATAATTCGAGTAAAGAAGCTGAAAGAGAAAATAACACCGCAGATTATACTAAAAGGGATAAAGAACGTATGGATAACTTGGATCAGGCGAATTTGGAATTGGATAAGCTCAGGAAATCCGTAGATAAATTGCAAACAGAACTCGAGGAAGCCCTACAAGAGGCAGAAGTGTCGAAACGAAGAAGAGATTGGGCTTTTAGCGAAAGAGATAAAATAGTGTTAGAAAGGGAAAGTATTAGAACTTTATGTGATCGATTAAGAAAAGAACGTGATCGTGCAGTGTCGGAATTAGCGGGTGCTTTGCGCGATTCTGATGATATTAAAAAACAACGGAATGAGGCGTCCAAAGAGCTAAAGGATCTCAAGGAAAAGATCGAATCCGGTGATCACGCGTTGAGATCAAGTCAATTTGCGCAAGGTTTGGCGCATTCCCATGACTCTGCAATCGACACCGATATCAATGATTGGGAAATTCTTACCATTCATTTTGATCTTAGTCGACTTTGTTTAGACACAGACCGTGATTTGGGGGTGACACTGGTTGGAGGTCGTGACAGTCCGTACTATCCAAACGACACGGGAATTTACGTTGCTCAAGTTATAACAGGTAGCGCGGCGGAAGGAAAATTAAGAGTGAACGACTGCATTATGCGAGTAAACAACGTCGATTGCACGTCGGTTTCTACGCGTATCATAATGGAAACTTTACGTACATGTTCGGTGAGTTCTGCTACGTTAACAGTAAGAAGACGACGCGTTACTAGAAGATCATTGAGGACAACACAACTACCAGTTGGGTCCGTTCCTCATGGAATCTCTTTGGAACTTGGTGTGTACATTTCGAAGATATCACCTGGCAGTTTAGCCGCGAAGGATGGTAACCTTGCTGTCGGAGATAGAGTTCTAAATGTACGTGTTTAGAATATAAATTCTGTTTGATCATATATGGTAAATTTCTTGTTATTGATAAATTAATGTTTTTTTTTTTGTTAGATTAATAGCAAAACTATGGAAGGTATAAATTCCAGTCACGAAGCGATGGCAATTTTAAATGATACGAGCACAGATGTTTTAACTATTACGACCCTAAAGGGAATACCGTTACCTTCGGCAACTAGTTCTGAGACAATGACCATTGATGGTAGCTTTAGTGCAGAGAAACAGAAGATGGTAAACAGTTGTTCGCAAACGGAGCAAGAGAGAATGATGATGAAGACAGCGTCCGACGATTACGACAGGAGATATCTAGCGGCTAACTTCGGAGACAGAAGTGTTTACAAAGTGTCAAAGTCGGTTAGTAGTGAAAAGCCAAGTGGGATTAGTAACGCTTGGGACAACATACGAGAGAAGATCGATATAGTACGTGGACGTAAGCATAGTAAGGATCGAGAAGAAAAGAAGAAACGGCATCGTAATTCCAGTCCAAATACCTTCGAGCAGGAGCAAGATGCAATAGCGGAATTAGACTCGGTGATAGAGAGTTATCACAAGAAAGCAAATAACGGGGTTTTGAAACGAAGTAAGCGACGCGGAACCGAAAAGATTGAGAAGAATGGAGGTACGTGGCCGAAAGCCAGAGGTGGGCCTTTAATACAGAATGGTACCGGTACTATTTTACACCCACGTAAGACAAAAGAAAGGCTGCCCTTAAGTGTTCTCCTTAATCAACCGCCCAAGTATGACTGTTATAATTATAATCGTATTTCTAATCCTATTCCCTTAACCAGTTTCTCCAATGTGAATAATCGGCATACAGTTTATAAATCCGTAGAAAAACCATTACCAAACTTCCTCAAAACTGGACAATTATTTAGTCAGAAATCCTTTACTCCAGTGGTGCAGTTCAAAGATATCCCGCTAGATAAGAAACCGACGGTCGAATTCGAGAACACGGAAAGTAGACTGAGCTCTACGCTGACACCGTCCGAAACTAGCATCGACTTCTCCTTGAAGTCGGGTAACACAGGAAAAGACGTAGAATATTTCTCGAAGAAGAGGGCGCAAAAATATATTCCTAGCAACGATAACCAAGTAGAGACGTTGCAACATAATAGAGCGCAATCTCAACTTTATTCTGGGGCCGGATCATCAACTTCGTCGACCAGCGGCACGAGGCAGCAGCTAACTGGTAATTTTTCATTTCCTCCCTATACGCATTCGCATCCGCATCCCCATCAACAGAACTCTTTACCTTCGAGATACCCTTCCCCGCCATCTTTGCCGTCTGCACAGTCCGGGGAGTCGATAGGACTTCCTGATGCACGATCTTACTGTTTCGAACCTTCGTATAGCCCCGGCCCGCAAACAGGATTCGGGCATTTGCACACACCCTCCGTAGATTTGCATTATCACAAATCTCGCGCTCCACCGATCGGCACTACATACGACGTACCGGCATACACGCATGGCTACGAAGGTGGAACATTTCCAAGAAAAAAGGAAAATCAACGTTTTCGAATACCGTCAAATCCTAGTGTTACATCAAAAAGCAGCGTGGGTAAATTGTCTACTGGCAGTATAGAAAGGACATCGGAAAGAGGCAGCCCGATGCCGACATTCCACGTGGAAGTACTTAGTCCTGGCACCGGAGGCGGAAGTAGCTCTGGAGGAACGGTCAGAGGAAGTAGTAGCAATAAACGGTCCAGCATGCCAGAATATTGTTATTCTCAATGTAGGCCAGCCCCTGGAGAACTCCGCAGGGTTCATATAGACAAGTCGGTTGAGCCGTTAGGAATTCAGATTTCTTGTTTGGAAAGCGGTGGTGTGTTTGTCTCCACTGTTAGCGAACACAGTTTAGCGTCTCAAGTCGGTCTTCAAATCGGCGATCAGTTGCTCGAAGTCTGCGGTATTAATATGAGGAGTGCCACGTATCAACTTGCTGCCAATGTGTTGCGTCAGTGCGGTAATTCCATTACGATGCTGGTGCAGTACAGTCCAGACAGTGAGTACAGTATCATTTCAGAACGAGTAGTAAATCCCTATCACAATTTGCACTATTCAAATCGTCTTGCACCTTTCTTGTTATACGTAATTATTATTTATTGCTATTGCATGGTTTTTCATTTAATATGGAAACTTGTATTTATATATCGTATGTTATTTTTATCAGAATACAACGAATTAGAAGGATCTGCTTCTTCGAGCTCGTCAGAAGCTGGTGGTGCTCAGGGTGGAAGTCGTAGTGGATCACCGACTCCTTGTAACAGTCCCGAGGCTACAAGAAAACCAACAATCGAGTTGGAGAGTTCAGAACCTGAACGCGATGCTTCCAGTAGCTTAAGTACAAAGCGTGAGGCATCCAACACATTAACTATCATGCGCGAAACTTCAAATACCTTGGAACCACCTCGCACCATTCGAGAAAGAGATATTAGGAATTCTGCCTCCTTGGAAGTGCGAGGTACCGAAGAAAGAGAGCGACAAATTAGAGCATCAGCGTCCTTAGATATCAACATTAGGAAACCAGAACTTCGCAGTTCAGCTACATTAGAAAATATGCGCAATTCGGTAACTCTTGATACGTTGCGTGGTACTGCCAATTCCCTCACTCGCGCACAGTTAAATCAGGCAGCAACTACGTTACAACGACAAAATGCTACCGTGAGAAGTCCTACGCAAGAGGAACAAAATCGTAAGAGTCCACCACCAAGCGAACCTAGATACTTATTCATTGAGACTAGAAAATGCTCGAATTTGGGTATTTCACTTGTTGGTGGAAACGGCGTTGGAATATTTGTACATTCGGTACAACCAGGTTGCCTTGCTGAAGAAGCAGGTCTACGTACCGGTGATCGTATTCTAGAATATAACGGTGTAGATCTCAGGCAAGCGACTGCGGAACAGGCGGCTCTGGAATTGGCTAGGCCAGCAGATAAAGTGACGTTGATTGCTCAATACGTACCTGACAGGTATAATGAAGTAAAGGATAAACCAGGAGACAGTTTTTATGTGAAAGCGATGTTCGATCGAGTGGGCGAAGTAGGAGATAGCCTACAACTTAGATTTAATAAAGATGATATTTTATATGTCGACAATACTATGTTCAATGGTACTCCGGGTCATTGGAGAGCTTGGATAGTCGATCAAACTGGAAGAAGACAAACTTGCGGAATAATTCCGAGCAAATTCAAGTACGTTTGTAAATCTGGATTTGTATTTATATTAAAATAGCGCGATGAGACATCTAAGGAATAATGTCTTTTTAGGGTTGAAGAAGATTTACTTTTAAGACGTTCATTGGGTGACTTGGAAACAGACACCACTAGACGAGGTAGTACTAGTGCAAGAAGAAGTTTCTTCCGTCGAAAGAAACATCAACGTTCTTCCAGTAGGGATAGTAAAGAGCTATCACATCTTACTGGAGTAAATTTGGGTTGGTACAGTGATAGTGGCACATTGAATGAGGAAACACTTCCAGCGAGTTATCAACGCGTCGAAAGATTGGATTGTAAGTATCTGTAAACCTATAATTTATAAGATCACTGCAATTATTTTCGTATATTATTTACTAGTAAAAAGGGATAAATACTAATTATTTTTATCGTGTCTTCTTATTAATTGGAAACACGAGATATCTGAGACATCACCAAAGATATGAAATATTGTTATTACAAAAAACTTTCATAATCACAACCTTTTCATGTCTTTATTAGTTAGCAACAGCAGTTCTCAAAATATAGGTCATTACCCTAGAGAGAGAGAGATATGGAGAGCCATCAAAAAATTATAAAAAAAATTAGTGTATAAGTATATTTTATTAACATGGAATGAATTAATTTTAAGATTTAAATTTATATTGTATTTCTATTTACTCTATTTTTGGTGGGTTTGTGTACATGTTTAACTTATTTAACTTCTTTAATGTTCGTTCAGTTTAATATATTATTTAGAGAATGAATAATTATATTTTCATTGTTCCTACAGATCCAGCTTTAAGACCAGTATTGATTATTGGACCGCTAAGCGAATGTGTGGTAACAAAACTATTGCAAGAATTTCCTGGACAATTCACTAGGTGTCTCGCAGAAGCGATGCACTGTTCTCAATCAACACTCGAACAAGGTTTGCGTGACGCACTTTACGTAGACTACAGAAAAAAAGGAAGCTATTTCGAGTGTACTACAGTACAAGCTGTCAAGGACATATGTGAGAAGGTAAGGTATTTTTTATCCAATGCCACACATAATATTGATAATGTTATTTATATAAACGCGTAGACAAGGCAGATTTACCAGCTAAAAATGAACTGTGTCAACTTTATATAATCATTTCTGGAACTACATTATATTTGCAATGGTTAAATATAGAACTAAATACATTTTCGTTTTTCTTTAATCGTAGAATACTCATTGTATCTTGGATGTAGCGATTGCATCGATTGAACGACTTCATCGACATCAAATATATCCAATAGTATTATTGATTAAATTCAAAAATACAAAGCAAATTAAGGAAGTCAAAGATTCCAGGTATCCAAGCGATAAAGTTAGTGCTAAAGCTGCAAAAGAAATGTATGAACAAGCACTTAAATTTGAAGCCGAGTACAAGCATTATATTTCTGGTAAGTAATCATCATTTATTTGCACATTTTTATCTAATTCAAAAATCTGTTCATTGAAGTAGAATTTTCTTACATGTAACAGAATTTGATTCCAAAATAATATTAAGCACAAATATCTCAATAGAGTGTTTTACTAGTATGGTTTATTAGTATTTAAGCTCTGTTTCTTTGATTTAGAATAGGATACACAGTTATTTTTGTTTTGTTTTAGCTGTAATACCTGCTGGAGTTAATGTTGCGTATATATGTACGCAAGTAAAATCTGCTGTAGATGAAGAACAAAGCAAAGCGCTGTGGGTCCCAAGAGGGCTTCCCTGACGTTTAAGGGGGGGTCCCCACAAACCACAGTGGAAATCAATCTAAATTCCACCAGGGGGCCCTTATTCTGTACGATTATACAAAATTTTGTCGAATTTATTTATTTATGGTCTCTTATTTACTTTGACAGCATGCAAGGTTTTCAATGCTATTTAAGAATATGTTGCAACAATGATTTGAATTATTTCGGTTGTTTCGCTCATTTCGGTTGTGATACAACTTGTTGAAAGTTGCAATGTTGTTCCTTTTCTTTAATGTATTTAAACGCATCGAAATCTTTTGACGTAAGTCACGTATTTTATTAAAGTAACTATTTTAGTAAATTTGTTTTAAAGTACATTTTGAATTTTCAATTATTGTTTTTTTACAAAATTTTGCAGAGTATACAATAGAATTCATATCAAATAAACTCTTAATATATATACTTCAAAATATCGTACTTCGTAATATTAATCTACAAAAATTACAAGATAATCAATTTTGTATCAACTTCATGTTACATTCTGCATTTACTTTCCATATAAAAATAAGAAAATATCAGTACATTGCTTTTTAGCTTTTATTCCATTGTTCATACAACAGCGCAAATTGTTTATTAATGATAGAACCCTATGCAAACGTTTCTTACCTATACATGAAGAGAATGAAACAACTCGCTGTTTTGTCATTTTGCTTCGAACCTCGATCGATCGTAATTTTCTTGCGAAGGTTGCAATATTCTTTATAATAATGCAATGAACAGTAATTGGCTCGAGACCATAAATGAATTTGTCTGGAGTAAACAAAAAAATCTATTCGTCGTACCGTGGCCCGCTAGACAGTTGGTGGATGAATATAAAAGTTATTAGTTAGCAAATATGGTTTAGTCAAACGCGTTTTTTTAACTAGTTTTGTTAACCTCTCAAATCATTTCGTTGTACAAAATGATTTCGCGTGATTAATATTATTGTACAGAGGATGTAATATTATATATGAAAAAGAAGTTACTTATTTGTATATAATTTCCTTACAGTATGTATGGACTATATGCACATTAATTTTTAGTTTGTTCGAATCACTTAGATTTAAGTTGTACTTTTAGTCATAACATTTTTGTAAAACTGATTATGTATAATTAATTCGTAATTAATGAGGAGCAATCGGTTTGAGAGGTTAAATTTTTAATGTTCTGAATTGAAGAACTAACAAACGCGATGAGGAAGAAATTATGGAATTGATAGATGACGGTTCATTTTTTACCGTCGAATTTGTAAATATCTAAAAATAAAGAATAAGCGGTAGATGTCAGCGATATAAACTAACTTGATATTACATTATGCGTAACAAGGTAATACGTAATGGTGTGCATTATTGCTCTTTTTATTTTTAAGATTCAAATTATTTTATAAATTTTCACTATGATGGTGTTTTTTAAAGGAGCTTAAAATGCTCTGGAAGGTGCAGAGTATTTTTTGAGAAAATGTATTAGAAACGCGAATACGTACCGTTACGTATCTACATTCAGAATTTGTTGAAGATTTCGAAATATTTTTGCAAGCGTTTTGACATTCTTCCATTATTATATTGCAATCCTAATTATAATATTTAAATCGTTCTTCGTCCGTTTCTGTAAACTATTTAATGACAATCATAATGCAAACTTTTATATTTTTATTGTGCTTGGATGTAGATACAAATTTTATAAATAACTATCAGGCAAAAGAGGGTACATTCAATGTACCAATTTACAAGTGACAAGAAACGTCTATCTACAAACAATGCTTTGATACTTAAATATATAAATCTTTCTTTTTTTAAATAATATCTTCCTGATTTTAAAAGAGGCTTGTCCTTTTTAATAGTATGACTGAATGCTGAAATATCATGTTAAAAAACGAAAGAATATCTTGTTGTTCACATCTGAGGAATTGTCGTAGTTTACATAAAATTATAAGTGTCATGGGTAGAACATATTGGATTGGGAATTGTACTTGATGAAACTGTGAGGCGAAGGTGAAAGACAATAGACTTAATCTTGTTTCTATGGTACATGTACTAAATTTGATTGATGCAAAGAAGGTCTGATATATTATTTCTAGATTGTGATCTCAGCAGTTGAATACTCTTGATGGATGGGTTTCCAATTTAAAACTGTATATAACCGGTTGATATTACTAATATTGATCGGTATATCGAGTACGGGTAGATGGCAATATAAAAGCAGCAGTAAATATGTAAACATGAGTGTTAGAACTTTCAAGATGAACGTACTAATCTTTCTTGATACTACCGTGTTAGATTAAAGACATCTAGAAGTAGAGAAGTAACGGGCATTATGAGTTTGTACAAATTAATACTTCAATAATCTATAACTTGGGAACTACATATGCTGATTATTATGAAAATAATTCTTATATTTTTTATTTCAAAATATTTAGAATTATATATTTGGAATTGATATTATGTATTTACATTATATTACATCGACTTCTATTATAGTTATATTTGTCCCGATCCTTTTACTTAGATTATATTCATAATTACCAGCATATAAACTGTTCAACTATTAGCATCAAGAATGATTGTGATGATAAACAGTACCGTTCAACGTAATTTTCAAAACTCAGGGACCTTCCCCAATGCATTTCTGTTACTTCTTCTATGTTGCTTTATTTACTATTAAATCGGCTGTGTATTGCTACACAAGTAACGCGCTGAGAAGTCAAGGTCATAAGCTAAGCTGCGCTTTTCAATACATTTTTCGTCAGGAAAAAAAATGAACAACATTTTCTAGTCATTGATGTAGTATCCATTGTTTTTAACTATCCTCTTTGATTGATTTATCAAGGTTGTAATATTACTGTGAAAAATCAGGGTTTTAGAATTGATAAATTAGAAGCATAAAAGTAGGAACTTAGTTTATGACCTAATTAGTAATTGTGCCTCATATACCTTATATTCTTCCCATCACGTATACAGGTTGTGTAAATTGCATAGTAAATTTTTAATTTGGCAGTTATCCGTGATCATTGAATTGAAGTCTGAATATTAACATCCACAAATACTATTCATATTGTTATACACTGATTCCATCCATTACATGTATACTTCGAAGTAACAGCTTGCCGATTTTCAAATAATTGAGTAACTAGTGATACTTAAAAATATAAATTTTGAAACTCTTAATAAATACTACAAAAATTAGGCAAATATATAGATTGCAGATTTTGTAAATTTATTGTTCCGAGTGAGACTGATGCACATTTGTAGAGTGAATCATAAAAAATTGAAGTTGACATTATCTTCGTTATTTTTAATGATGTGAAACCATTTTTATGAAAGATATATATTTATTTGAAATATAATAGAAATATGGTCATATCTTCTAAAATTTTAAGTTCCTTGATGTATTGTTTTTTAAAATGAAATCATGTAATTCTTAATACATATAATGTATTCAAGAGAAAGTGATCATTTATATGTTTTTGAAAATATATTACGTTGAAAAATTTGCTTTTTAACATATTTGTTTTTTACAATTCTTCTCACGTCATTAAATCAGACGGATATATTTGAAAATACTGTTCGAAGTGATTCACTTTGTGCATTTTATAAGAAAAATACAAAAGAGCATCCTCATAAATATACTGTTCACATTGCAGTATATTTATTATTGACAGCCTCTTAATGTATGGAAAAGAGACTTTCACCAACGTTGTCAAAACTCTATCTATATAGCATCAATTACAGAAACATGTGGTTGTGATAAATCGTTAATTATAAATTCGTCTAATTATTTTATAACCTTGAACACCTTAAAAAAATCTAAAATTTGTTTATAAATTATAAAAAGTACAGAAGCGTATTGGTTTCTGAAACTTCCACTTTCCTGACTTCTGAAGTTTTGAAGAACATCTGATTAGTCTCGTTAATACTTCTTAGACTGCGTGTGCGAACGCAGTTAATCAAATAATACACAACAAAATAAGTTTGAAACTAAAACAAAAATTTCAAAAAATAAGTTTTCACTCAGTACAGGGTTTCGAAAACTTATTTTCAAAAACTTGTCATTGCGTAATGATATAAAATCTAATAATTACTAAAACGTATAACACCGATCTTATCGAATAATGATTATTCTGCAAGTGCCTTTATTTTTCTCCAATGAAAAAACCAAGCTCCTGTGATATTTGCTGATCCCTATACATTGAAACTAACATGTAAGCATTTCAAATTCACCTATTTTAATATAAATTTTTGTATTCTCTGAAATTAAGCAAAAGGATGTTTCCTTGAATTGGCTAAACATTTTCGCGTTGCTAAAGAAAATGTTATTGTAGTAATAGTTGCAAAGTCTTCCAACAGTTCTTAACACTTTATCACGAGACAATGGTATGGCAAAAGAGATCTAACAATTGACCTTTATAACCGATGGAACACATTCAGTGCCTTAATGGTTCTACATGAAATGTCTTTTACGTCTTCCGGATGTCATTTTTCTCTCAGTTTTCGTTTCCTATATTGTAACAAAGTTCGTCAAACGTTCACATATTTCTTTATATCAATTTATTACTCGTCACTGAATTTTCAAAAAAGTATAAAAAATCGAATTTACAACTTTCAATAATTAAACTTTGACGAACTTTCCCTTTAAATATTAGAAATCTTGAGAATTATATTTTGGACAAGTCATTTATCCATATAAATTTCGACGTTGGGACATATTCGACAGATTTGCTAGGGCACATGATGCATATAAAAAAATGTTGCGATACAGTTTGTTTCATTGACCGACAAGTATCAACGTATAAATAATAAAAATTTCATAGCTGACGGCTGTGAATTACATTGATATTTCATAAGGGATACAGCTTGAAAACTGTAATAACTAGTCTTCTTTGCATCAATTTTGAAAAAGTTCCAATTTATTTCAATTCTGGTGCATTTATCATTAAGATAAGATCGTCAGCTTTGTCTTTCGCTTTTGCGTGCATCGCGTTTTGTAAACCAGAACTTTAGTTTTTTAATGAGACAATATTTAGGCGTAAGTTACAAGCGAGACCAAAAATTAAAGGAATACTGTGCTAACTCATAAGGATTATGATTAAATTTATCCGCATCGTTTAGCGTTGACACGCTTAATGCAAAAATATTTGTAGATATATACTTTTTGATAAAAAAAAAAGAAGCGAAATACCATCGGTACGAACTTCGCGTTAGAGGAAAGCTAGAGGCGAACGAAGAAATCATGAAAAACTGCATTATTAGAAGTGCCGAGTACTTGGCGATTTCTGAACAAGGAATTATTACGTTTCGCAACCAGATTGAGTAACATTAAAAGATCGAATGCCGACAATCTAGAAATAAAATTAGAAAAACATGGAATTTACTAATGAACTAATATAATGAAATATTTTCGGGAATGGATATTTAATTTTTATTCTTTTAACAACTATTGAGAGATATGATTAATATATGTACACATACATGTGAATCTCTGACGTGATACATGTGTAGGGTGAGATACATAAATTGTTGTTTACATTGATAGTAACAAATTATGCATATTATATTTTCTTTATCGTTTCCGATATTTATTAAGTTGCTTTGGGATTGTCGAAAATAATTTTTTGTTTAGAACATATACCGAGATTATTTTTTATTGTCTAGTATTCTTCATCATTGTGAAGCAATGTAAAAAGTATTAATAGCAACAACGTGGTAGTCATTGTTATTCAAGAACTATTTGAAATTACACAGATCAGATAACGAGCATTCACAAATGAAATAAAACATTTAGGCAATGTTTCAAATACTATTATAAATTTTTATTTATATATGTATGTATCAAAAATGATGGAATTTCAACACAATAAAGAGAAACTTTCGAAGTTGCAACAATCTTTAGTTGCATTATGAATTATTAAAAAAAAAATACATTTACAAGTATGCAGATGCTGCAATCGCGCTAATATAGTAAAACTTCGATCAATTCCTATTGTTTGCAAGAAAAGAAACCAATTTACCGTTTCGATGTCTGTCTAGTCGTGAATGGGAGTTATTTTGATTTTTCTTAACAAGTATTACCTCTAATAGGATTCCTTCTATCTCAAATGTAAAAAAATCTTATGAAATATTGATTTTTAATATTTGCATAGAATATGTTTATAATATTTGTAATGCGATGTCTCACCGTACACGAACAACTACGTATGACGTGACAGATTCTTACTGATAACTCAAACACGCGTCCTTCATAGATATATGTATATACACAGCCTCAGTTGTTATATGTTTCTTAAAAATACAACATATTTCGAAGTGCAAGGCTGTTGACGCCTTCGTAAAGCATAAGTTTCACGAGAGAGACACGAGGAACATAATTAAGATAGGTCGAGGGCGAAGCGAAACGCCGTAAACGGAGAAACAAACGTTTTAAAAATGATGGACGAAAAATGTAAGCTTCAATCACAACACTGTGATATGTATAATTACTATTTCGACAACATATCAACTTCATGATCCTGCTACATTACTATTATTATATATACATACATACATGCATATATACGTAAATACAAACATACATAACTTGAGTACGAAATTCATATTTTGGGCAACATTTATATATATACATATATGTGTGTATACATATTATGTATATAATACATGTATGTATACATACATATGTATACATATTTATTTATCTACGCACTTTTACTATTTCTCCTAAGCACATGGTTCTCAAGCATTCGATATCCATAAAACAATGTGCGTAACGTACACATGTATGCGTGTGTATAAATACGTAAAAAGCGATGAGTGTGTAATATTTTAAAGAATTTGCGATTTCAATGAAATTGCGAGTACACGCCAGTTGGGCAGAACTACTCATTCACTCCAACAATTCATTTTTCATACGGCGCCGACGTAAATTGAACGCGATCTATGTGTGATAATGATGGCGCAGCTCAAAAAGTAGAAATGTTTCCCGAAAGCCACGTATTAAAAATTGTGTGTTCGTTTGTAAGGTAAACAGGGTGTTTCAGGATTATAGGTATACCGAAATTAACAAAACGATGTTTCCCTCTAGATTGTTCTTTTCTTTCTTACTGGTTTCAAAAGTTGGAATCAAAATTACGAACACTTGAATCGTCGAAAGTTTGATTTCTTCCTTTGTGAGAACTCGGTGCGAATTGAAGGATATTTAATAAATGGAAATAATAAAAATATAATGTTATCTCTACATTATTTATATCCATCTACGTTCGAAGAATTTGTTGATCATTCTATAAATTATCGAATCGCTTTGCCAGTTTCTATATTTTATTTACAAATATTCTTACTGAAATATGAAATTAGGGCCCGTCGTGTTTTATACGCAAATGTGTACAAACATTGTGTTATATCTGTTATTCTGCATGATAGCAACTCGATAGAAATATCAGGTTTGAGTTAGCTTAATACATACAGTCTTGAAACGTCTTGTATCATCGCATCTAATTTATTAAGACTATAAAACATCTTTTGATCTTTATATAAATTTACATATTCGCAGATGAATCTAAGATAACAAAAACTTTAGTCGAATTTTATTTACTTCATTAATAGATTCTGTGAATGAAGTACATAAAATGATGTTACATAATGTTTTAATCGACTTTGTATTTTATAGATTTCTGAAAATTTGTACACATTATAAACGCATAAAGATTCGTGTTATTGCTACTGTCAACTAAAATATCGAAACAACAGTTTACAAATGATTCGCTGCTTGTGAAATTGAAATCTTTATATATTTTGAGTTGCACTTTCATTACCGAATGATTAGTAACTGGACAATATCGATTAAGCATCATATAAATAGAACAGTCAAAATTCTTTTACTGATCTCAAATGTTTTCGCAATCAGTAACATTATGGGGCATTTTAGAGATAAGAGCGTGTAGCGATTTCTATATACAGTTTAACACCGTTATTTGACGAACCTTCCCATAGTTATTTTTCAAAAAGTTTATCCTCTCCTCCATTCACACGAGATAGATATTCTGTTAATGAAAATTGCAGTTTATCAATAGCTGATGTTGTCGCGCACGATTTCACTTATACTACTTCTCATTAAGGAAGCTTTATTCGGTGATGAGTATTATCCGTTGAATAAAATTAATTCATATACCATCTACATATAATAAATTACCAAAGTATCTTTTGCCATATCGTTGCGATGAAGTAGTTGAGACTTTGGAATTTAAATGTAATTGAAAGCTGTCTCTCATTTTTACTTATTAATTTTTATAAATTCAACGCTAATAACTTAGAAAATTGTTATGTTGCTTGCATTGAAATTACTTACTACTCAAGATAATGTACGCAGATTGTATTTCTTTTGATCGTTTTAGATGATCTGCAAAACGGTAAGTAAGAATCGATATTAAACAAATTTTAAAAGAAGGATTTGACGTAGGTGTCTTTCGGTCGAGACTATTATATTTTGATTTTTCGAATAAGAAATAATGTTTCATTTTGACAATACCAAGAAATCTTAATTTGTACAAACTGGACTTCGTAGAATAAAAAATTGTTTAAATTCAGAGATACGTGCAGAATTAGATTCAAAGGACATCGAATTGAATCTGTAATATTAAGAAAATCAAAACTTAACTAACACTTTATTACTTATGTAGCAGTAAAAAAGATTGATAATACATTTAATTGTAATTTATTGTATGTGGAGATATACTGAAAACAGTTTCTAAGTAATCGTACTAATTTATTGTAAATAATACTATGGTTTATAATACTATTTTAAATGAATCGCTTTATTAAACAATGCGGGGATAATGAAGAAGATAAAAATAAAAGTTTTCATTGACAAATATTCTATACATTCATTATGATCGTTAATACTAGCCAAACTTATTTTCCATCATTTTGAAAAATCCCCATCGCAATTACTTTATTTTTCTAATTTCTATAAAATAATATTATATCTTTACTTTACGTCTATCGTTAAGTTATTTATTTGTAATTAAATTTTAATTGATAAATTATATTTATATATTTTATTAGTTTGATTAAGAATATAAAAATTTACGAGCAACAATTTCTTATTATGAAATAGTTCCACTCCTACACACTTATAATAATTTCAAAATTTTGAAACAAAATATTGCTTGGACAATATTTATGAGAAAAATGAATAAATTAAACACAGAATTGTGAGAATGTTAAAAGAATTTAAGAGTTCTGTTACACTATTCGATTTATTAAAATTATGAAAAGAAAATATACGTTTTTATTTCATTTCTGTTTCTAACATTGGGAACACATTGAACATCTGAAAATTGATACAAGTATGATAAAATGTACATTAATATCTTCAATACGCTTACTAAATTGTTGAAATTGTACTTCTTTAGTAATTCTCTGTTCTATTGAAAATTGAACCCTATTTGTTAATTTAATAATTCGGAAGCACTAATTACACAGGAAATGGTTTGCCGATGAACAAACGCTAAAATACTAAAATGCCCTAACTTAACGAGTCTTTAATAAATATTTCTCTAGAAATTGTCTTTCCACACGTTCTTAGCTGTATTCGTGTTGCACCACTCGTTTATTCAGCACTGTCCAATACACGTAACTAAGTATTATTATCTGCTAAAAATTGTTTGTTCAGATGTCGCAGAATTATACCCGAGTCTACATTTACGAGGGACAAACGTTAAAATGTTCTAGTGCAATATTATTTCTATTCTTAGAAATATCGATAGCTTAAATTGTTACATCGTAAAGAATGTAGTGCAGAACAATTGAATTTTGATACCCACTATCATTAGGTTGTCGTAAGAACTCGTATTATTTGTACATTTATGGGTGAGTCTGATTTCTAATAGATCTTTAGTCGTTTTTAAAATAATGATTATTTATCCGCAATTTTATACGTATAGGTACTGACTTTCAGTTTCATACACTTCTATCGATTACTATTAAATAGCAATTAACTAAATTTAAAAGAATACACACAACTGTTGCTCCGTAAATTAAACTATAGGTTACTTTCAAGTAATTGATTTTTAGATATAAGATAATTTACAAAAGTCTATGTTCGTTCTGTACTGTTTATTATAAATTCAACTTTAATGATCAATATGTTCGATTTTATAAAATGTAAATACAAACCATGAGATAATGATAAATGTCTTGTCGATTCTTTGCTGTAATATAAAATTATCTATTAACACATATTAATTTCCCATAACTGTCCTTGAAATATGTTATCAGAGTCTTCAATCATTTTTTCCTGTTATAATACATAAATCATTCCTCGAAATAAAAGTGATACGTATTCGTAATCAGTCCATTTTTTATTGTTAAATGCAATTACATGTAGTTACATACAAAATTACGATAAGACAATTACAAAATTGTTGGACGAAATTTGTTTTCCTTCAAACGTTTTAGGCATAAAGACATGTGAATGATAATATTATAAAGACAGTAAATTCTCACCGATTGTTCCTCAGTTTGTAAACAAAAATGGACAATTTGAGAAGAGGAGATACTATTAGCCGTGCCTCGCGGCTCATTTTTATAGTCGTTGACAATCGGCGACTATATTCCCAAATTGTCTATTTCTGTTTAAAAACTAGGAGACAATTGAAGAGAATTTATTGTACATATCTTATAAGCAAATAATTATATTCGGATAAACACTATCGTCTCTATTACATCGTGTTACAAAACAACAATTATTTCCTTTCCAACCATTGACACATTCTGTAAACGTAAACGATTAGTAATACGATAAAAAAAAACACGTAAACAATGTTAAGCAGTACATTAAATTCATTTGATACATTTAACACTAGGTGTAACAAAAACATGGCTTACGTTGTTTCATTCACGAGCCTTTGCGATTACATGTTCTGAATGTTTCTTAACATAATATAAGATACCAATGTATCTTGGCCAACAGCAAATATTAATTCTCGTGTAATTGTTGAAACTTTCCTGATTTAAAGTTACAGTTCTAATTGACAAATATCGAATCATTTATTTTCACAATCATATTCTTACAATTTCTCTCTATCTCATATTTTTTCGATCGTCGTAAACTAAAGAAATTGAAATATTTTCGTTCAAAAGTTCATACAGATTATGAAAATGTTTGTTGTAATTATGTAATGTTACGTTAATAGTATTATTATGTAGTATTGCTTTAATATTTTATATAACATATAGCTACTACATAATGCTGCAGTATTTATAATGAAACTAGTATTTCCGTTTTCCGAACATTTGAAAGTTGCAATCATGTCAAACGAAAATAGCAGAGTATGTCAAGGAGAACGCAAATCTACGGACGCGAAAAGTTATACAGTAATTACACGCTGGAATATATTTATTGTAGTTTAATATTATTTAAATTGCTCGTTATTTAGTACAATGTAAATCGTCGTGTGTTAAATACTAATTTTCTTTATTTTAGCAAAAATTGTTAACTACAGAAGTACTTTGAGATATATCCTAGTTATAATTACAGGTAACGCTTCTTATGGTAAAGCTAGAACACAATGAGATTACCTAAATACTTTGTGTATAATTAATAATCTGTAAAACGAATGTAGTTGTTTCTGCGTACATGTATTGTGTGCACCAATGTTGACAGTCAAGGCCTCGTTTCGAGTAAATAATACGCAGTGGAAGTTAATAAATAACTCGTATGTATAATAAATAATCGATGCGTTTTATGTGGTGAACAATCGAACGAATTTGTCAGGATCTCGTGTAAACGGAATTATGTACATTACGTGAGCTTCCCATTTCTTGCGATCAAGTGTCCCGCGGTGGCCGCACTTTGATTCGTTGTTTCTGCGTACGAGGAGATCGGGATGTCACGCGAAATTCGAGTGGCAAGTCGTAACATCGGCAAACGCAACAACTGGGAAACTTGAACCAATCGCTGAATATACCGCGGCACTCGTTATTCGGATCGTAAGCCAGCAACCGATGAAGCCTGTATTGCTGCTCGCATTTGCACCCGTCTCTGCAGTACATCTGTTTGTTCTCGTGCCTTTTATGAAATAGAATTATCTCTAATCAGCGATCGATTTATCACATTGTGTACATTATATTATTAACACGAAACAAAACAGCATCAATGACTTTTTGCCCCTCGCAAAGTGAAGGCTTTTGACGATTTCATGGCTAGATGCATTTAAAAACTTGCGCAATTTAAAACCTTCTATTTCTTTAAATCAATTGCAGTCTAATATAAATAGCTAGTCGTTTTAACAGATTTTTAAAATTTATATGCAACGTTTGCAAAACTTTTGTTATAATTAAATAATTAGATAATCAAAAATTATTTACCATTTCTTATATTGCTATTTTGACTTAGGAAATATAATCATGTTAAAATACACAAGTTTTATGTGAAAGCCCAGCTAGATTTTGTAAGCCAGGTAGCAAATCGAAAATTGTTATTTGAGAATCGCAGAAGGCATCTTTTCTAGATAACAATGAACTTATGAATGAATGACGAGTTTACATCAATATTTACTTACGTGCATTTTTCCCAGTGAACGTACTGCTCAAACGGATACAAATTCAATAGCGCTAATACTTCTCCCCTCGTATTATTCGCCCAAAAAGGGGCAACGACTTCTTCCTTCACGGGACAAGCATTGCTGAAACCCATACAAGTGTTTGATTCGTACGAAACGATTTACAGAACTTAAGAAAAGTATTTTATGTTTCAAATGTTTCAGTATTTCTTTTCAACAATATTATAGTAACTTCTGATTTCAAATTCATGTGATTTTCAAAATCACTGACTTCTAAGGTCTTCGTTCCGAAATAGAACATACAAGAAGCAACCACTGAGTTGGTATCACTGATTTTTCAGTGATTGTTTATACCAAAGATTATTGAAATTTTGTAAGGGATATGCTCAGAGAGAAGATAGCAAAATGTACAACAATTGACTAAAAGATGAGTTTCATGTTACCAATACTTTGCTCAGTATGTTAGAAGATTTAATTCTACAGTTATGAAGACATAGCAATCTAAGCTATCCTAAAAGAAAAGTGACACCGACGCAAGCATAGTTTACTAGATCTTCCTCATAGGTTACTTTCTTCAATTTTCAGTTCATGAAATGTGTCATTTAACGTACACTATATCCCATTAATTATATGGAACCCGATTAAGTTGCGAGAGTGTCAAACAAAAGTGAAACACCTTAAGAGAATTCATAACCGATGGAGATAATATCAGCGGTACTCACATGCCTCTCAGCTTAAGAACCGGTTGTTCCTGTTGTTCCTTTGCTGCGACATCCTGATAAAGCTGGCCTTTCATGAAAGAAGCTTCCGGCTTATTCGCAGGTCGATATTCTGGTCGCGGTCGAAACTCCTGTTGCTCGTTCGAACTGGTAGTCTCTTGAACGGTCGTTTCTTTTAGCGTAGCAAACAGGTCTCCGCTGGAATCGAGTTCGTCTGGCAGTTCCGTGGTGCCGGGTAAGTTGAACGTCGACGTTTCCTCAAAATTCGCCTCGGTCACGACATCGGCAACGTCTACCAATTCCACCTCGGCTTTGTCGATCTGCTCGGAAATTTCGTTGATACTGAAATTTTGCTCTTTCACGACCTGGCTTGCGATCGTCGCCGGTGCCGGCTCTTCTGTCGTGTTCTGCTTTTTTTCTTCATTCCCGCTGCTCGTAAAAGCAGTTGTCGAAGATTTGATGGTCGGTTCACCAGTGGTGGAAGCAGTCGTCGATGCTACGGTCGTAGATGACAGCGGTACAGCCGTGGACGAAGCGGCGGCGGTTGACGGTGAAACGGTCGTCGAAGTCGAAACCGTCGATTTTTCGGTTGGCCGAAAATGGGGTCTCGTGTACTCGCTCAATTTCGGGAATTTGTTCAGCCGTTTCGAGGGATTGTTGTTGAACGATCGGCTCGTGAAGTCTCGTCCCTCGTACTCGTCGCCGCTCACCCCGAAATTATCTTCGTCCTCGAAGTACTCGTAATCCTGAACGTACTGGTATTTTCTAAAAGTTCATTTTTCGTTACGCATTTAAATTTGCCGCATTCAATCTTTTGCACTTTCTGTTTGCTGGTTTAATGGTAAAACTCATCGTTCAACGACGGGATTTACAGTTTTATCAATATTCTACTTTTTTATATTAAACCATCCTGGTAAGCCAATGTAGAAGGAATATTTCTGTTGCAACAGCATTTCAGCTACTAATATCGATATCTTGATGTTTCAGCATTCATTAAGGAGCAATAGTAACTTACAAAGACGAGAGAACAACGTACAATCGGAAGCTTCAACAGATGCCACGAGTGCAAAAGATTAGAGAGTAAAATTAACTCGATAATGATAATTAATAAGTAATTCTAATGTTTCAGTCATCTTGTTTTACTCTTACCTATGATCATCTGTGAAATGATTATAATAGTCATCGTATTTCAACTCTACATCATTTCTCTCAAACTCTGCTCTTAACACGTTAAAATGCCTTTCGTCTCCGTACATGCGTCTCATTAACCCTTGATTCTCTTGCACGAAACGACGAACCGCGTGCCTAAAACGAAACAAAAATTTTAAACTTTCATAATTATTGACAACTAGATAGCGTGTGCTGGTAACAAAAGCAACAAAGATTTTCTGTCAGGTATAACATGTGTACGTATACTTCTTTCAATCTCATATCCACTTTCCTGTCCTAATTCACTTTGTTCTTTTTCCTTTCCATTTCCATGTTATCTTTCATCTTTTTTCCTGAACATCGCCTTTTTCTCTTTATATTCATGCATAATCCTTACTCTAAATATTACTCCAACTTGAGTATTTATCAACTTGAGTATTTATTGAGTATTTAGCATTTTTTATACTAAAGATATGTATCATTAAAGTTACATACTTTTAATATAAACCATTTCAATATAACATTGATTGAGTTTCAAATATACACACATGTATGCAACGTTAATGACCTACATTCCTAACATTATTGATTAACTGCGGCTACAAAACTGATACAATATTATCAACAAAACGTGCATTACTTTCTCGCAAAATGAGATTACAAATGAATCATTATCATTTGTAGTTCTTATTCTGTATTCGTTAGAAGAATTATTTATTTAAGGATTGACACTGTATTATACTAAATAGTTGAAATCTAGACTGCAGATGTTTATACAAGTACAGGAATTGAAAAGGAACTACGTTTCCTGGCTAAAAACCAACAATTGGGTAATAAATAAAGCGAAGACTATTCTTAAACTTACTTAGAGTTTTTATTAGCGTCTTTCACTTATACAAAGCCTACAATTGTATAAAATCCGCAGTCGAATTACAGCAAGTATTACACAGTATTCGTATAATTAAATTGCGCACGAATAATGTCACTTGAGAAATATAAAATTTAAATTTTATATAAAAATCTAAATTAATCCGACAATATAATGTTACAAGATAATATACGTACACCCTTTTCTCACGATACATGGATAATTGCCCAGCCAATAATTAGCAGTATTAAACAAAGAATTCATATTTTAATTTTTAAGAATTGTATAATATTATTATAATTATGTTTGTAATTATTTCTTTTAGATATTAGCAGTCGATATTACGTTAGCCACTGTAGCTCCGAGGTTCAAGGACTGCTTTTTAAGATTTTGTAAATTCTTACTTACCAGCTCTTAATTTCCAAAATATTTAAAAGCGCGATATTCTTAAAGTTGCTAAATTCTTAGTGAAACGTGTAAAGGGCTATCCTAGACGTTTGAGATATTTGCATTTGGATTATAATAAAATAATTTGGTTGAGGTACCAAGGATATGCACTGCCAGCTACAGTGCACCAGTTTTGTTGCCGGAAATCACAGGGTAGATTTGTAAATCTCGCAC